>NW_017804903.1:397234-416713 GCF_001891065.2 Hippocampus comes
AGGTCCCCCCCCCCCCGGCCCCACCCCCACCCTTTGACAGATGCTGATGCCTTTTAAAGGCATTATAATTTTATTGATCGCTAATGTTGTAAATTAAGCCATTTATTTGGCAGCCAAGCGAATGCACCTGCAATGTTGTTGCCGTTTATTCCACCTGATGGTGCCTCGATCTGCGTTAATTGCGCGGCCACTGCACTCACTTATATTAAAACGCCCACGAGGGGGGGCATAATAATTAATTCTTAACGTCTCCAAGTCATTTTGGCACAATTTCTGGCAATAAACACTCGTGAATAAAGTAAGTGGCGTCGGGGGGTGGGGGATGCGATGAGTTTTTTTTTTCCCTTCCTTTTCCCATCTATAAACTTAGCCTCTTCCCGGCACGAGTGTTATTGATGGCTTTCAAGGGGCCACGCGGCACATATGGTCCTCAACGAGCGCTCGCCACTGCCGAAATACTAAGTGGATTATTTTTTTTTTTTTGCATACAAAATAGACAATGTTTGAAGTTGCGCAATTAACCCGTGTTTAGAAAAAAATAGCCATGATTTATGACTCGGCGGCTGTGTGTTTAAGATTCATGCATTATGGAAATCGTCTAGATTTATAATCCATTTAGCTGATGCGGTCAGGGTTTTAGCGCGATCATTTATAAAGAGACGCATATTTTAGCATCTCTGATGGGCTCCCTTTTTTGGGGGGGGACGATTTCACTACATTAGCTTTGGTGTTTTTTTTTTTTTTTTTTTTTTTAAATGTTACACCTGCCCACCGCCGCTTCTTAATGGTGTCTCAGGTCAAGGTGAGAATTGGCATTTATAAAAGTTCCGGATGGCCCGAGCGGAAGCCAGGCGCGCTTCGGATGGATTGTGTTGTGCTCGCCGTCACGCTTGTTGCGCAGATTTACGATCTTCGCACCAAAAAAAGTCGGCGAGGTTTGATATTTTGCGCCATCTGTTTGAATCTGTTGGGACTTTGAAATTGAGCGTTCGAAAGTGTTTTATGTTTTAATTAATTATTATTTTTTGATAGTGTCATCACGCACCTCACACGACCAGCAAAGCAATTCCCGATTTTCTTTTTTTTTTTAATTTAATTTAATTTTATTTGATTTTTTACAGTGTGTTTACTTAAAGTCCCTGTAAAGTGATAATGTCTTCTAAATTTGCCATCTTAAAGAGAAGTGTTGTGAACAACTCTGCCAAATTGGACTGCTTTTAAAAAAATAATAAAGTAGAAAAAAATCATTCTTCAAAATCTTGAAAAGTCAAGCTGTTTTATTTGCTCTCAACCGCTGCAGACAAACAAAAAGGTAAAAATTATATTCCAACTAGAAAAAAAAAATCCTGAAAGAATCAGGATTTGTGTTTCTGAGACTGGATGTGTGATTTGGCTCCCCAGGCTCTGTATGAAAACATGCTGGTGGAGTTGCCCTTTGCCAGTTTCTTCCTGTCCAAGCTGCTGGGCACCAGCGCCGACGTGGACATCCACCACTTGGCCTCTCTGGATCCGGAGATGTACCGGAATCTTCTTTTCCTCAAGAGCTACGAGGGCGATGTGGAGGAGCTGGGTCTCAACTTCACCGTGGTCAACAACGATCTGGGAGAGGCTCAGGTGACACATTTCCTTGATCTATAAATTGCATGTTTTTGCTAGGTGGCCATAAGTGTCACTTTATCAAAATGTTCTTCACGGCACACACGCGGATACGGTGTATGTTCGGGACTGACCGATGCAGATTCCGATATTTGCAAAATTCTGATCACCGATTAAACCGGACGATTATTTAAAATAGATATAACCAATCAAATAACTTTGTTTTTGGTCCATTGGCACATATATCAGCAAAAATACGAGTATTGTGTTCTTCAATTTATTTATTTATTTATTTATTTTTATCACACAAGTGTGTCGACCTGTAACCTGTTAACACGATAAGCTGTCCGCTGTAGTAACCGCTGTCCCTCAAGGAGTTGTCTTTGTAACAAAGAGAAAATTCGGCACGGCATTAAAAAATTATTTTTGGGGGATGGGGGGGCTGAATCTCATTCTCTTTGTCTTGGGTTGTGATGTGTCTAAATGTCGAAGTCAAAGCTCGGGCACCCACATCCAGCCCGCACCAGCATTTTATTTGTCCTGAAAAGGCAAATTATGTCAGTTGACTTCATGTTCCTGGTGAATTTGTGAACCCCAAATTGCGCGCGGGTCCCCCTGTAAGACAAAAGTCAGGTTTCGGTGCCGTTAAAAATTCATTTTCCGTGTGTTTGAGCACTTTTTTAGCGTCATTGGCAAGAACACACACAGCCATCCTGTTGACCCCCCCCTCCCCCCCAACCCCGCCTTGCACCACCTCCTCTCGAAATGATCTCAGCACGCCTGACAGAGGCAACCGGCATCTCCGAGGCACGTCTCGCTCCCGATGCTCAGAGATCCAGCCTAGAACTGTTTACTCTGCGCCTTTAACGCGTCTTATTAGCTCTCGTCAAACAGCGCCTGAAAATGGCCGAGTCGCAATGCGGCCTCGGCAAACACGATAGGGGGCGAGAAAACAATTTGCGGAAGATTAGGCACACACCCGGGAGCAGCCTGCCCTCCGTTTGCACCCCGGCGAGATAGCAAACGGCCAGATAAGAGCCGTAATTCTTCTACATTAGCAAATAATCGCGCTCTCCGCCGTCCAGAGGGGCGCCCCCCCAAAAAAAAATCGGAGCAACAACTTTCATTCCTGTATAATCTGACTAAACAGTCTTGTGAATCTTATCACGATCCGGGTTTTGTTTGGGCCACGTCAGAGAGGCCCTGATTCAACTCTGGTGTAATGTCTGACTGGTGAGTTAATAACCTGCCCAAAGTGTCTCGGTCACAAGAGAAATAAGAAAATGAAAAACACATTTTTTCTTTTCAAATAATCATTTTAAGATTTGATATGCACACATAAGGCCGGAATTATTCATACGGACATTAAGATTTTGAGCTGAAGTGTCTCCCTTAGTTTGTGGTTTCATGTTAAGGGGGATTTTTTATTTTTTTGTAAAGACCTCAACGCCATCACATTTTTTAGCTTGGAAATGCTTGTTTCGATTGAGCTGGCGCATCGCTTTCACCCAAACGCACATCGTGATTTTTTTTCTCAAAATTGTGGTCTGGACTTAAAATTGAATCATGATAAACTCCTTTTCCAAGATAGCCTTTTCAAACTTTAAAAGTATTTACGGTACAAAAACACCAAGTTCATTCATTTATTATCTATATATTGTTCTTCTATTGGCCTATCGATCAGTTATCAGACTTCTACTCTGCCAAATATTGGACTAGGCATCAGCTGATTTTTTTTTTTCCTATTTCCTCAAGAGGATGATCTTTAAAACTATTTTACTCCCTTACTTTCTTTCCCTTGAGCATACACCCATTCAAAAAAACAAATAAACAAAAAAAAAAACATCACTCTTGTTTTCGACCCGGTACAAATAAATTTGCGCTTCAACCGCATACCTCACAATTTCTCCATGTGCTTAATCGCCGCGTTCAAACCCGCGCCGATTACAAGCACTGTCAAAAGTGACAAACTCCATGCGCTATTTAGCGGCGAAAGACTCTTGTAAAGCACGCCGTCGGCCGTCGGTTGTTCTCGTCCTCCTCCGCAGACATTATGATGTCATCATAAACTCGCCTTTATGAACCGCTGTGAGCACGTTTTATCAAGCGCTAACTGCTCTAAAGCTAATGAAAAGAGAGCTCGGGGCCAAATTGTATGGGAGCAGATGTTCATTGGCTGCGCTATATTTAGCCGAGCACTTAACCGCGGGCACTCGACATGGGGGCGGGGCGATGGGGGTGGGGGGTAGGACACCTTTAATCAGAGTGCTCCAGGATAACGTTTTAATTACCTCTCTGTGATTGAGTTCCATCCGCCTCGCACGATTGCCGCCAACCCCTCTTTCGTCACGGTTCGCTATTCATGAGTTCATGTTGTTTTTGTGCCTAGATGACACAAGATGGTGCCCAAGCTTAGCCAATAGGAAAGTAGTAATTTGTCCAGGAAGTACAATGAAGTCTTTTTTTTTTTTTGACTAATTAATTTTGTTGTTGATGATATGGCACACAAATCTGCATGCAGGTGGTGGAGCTAAAGCCAGGCGGGAAGGACATTCCCGTCACCACGGCCAACCGCATCGCGTACATCCACCTGGTGGCCGACTACCGGCTCAACAAGCAGATCCGGCCGCACTGCCTGGCCTTCAGGCAGGGCCTGGCCAACGTGGTCAACTTGGAGTGGCTGCGCATGTTCGACCAACAGGAGATCCAGGTGGCTGAAACGTCAAAGGGGTTGCCTTGTGTCAATCCCGCGATGCAACTTGGCCAAATGAAACTTTTTTTGTTTTGTTTTGTTTTTTTTTAAACAGGTGCTGATATCTGGTGCCCATGTGCCAATTTGTCTTGATGACCTGAAAAAGTTCACCAATTACTCAGGTAAGATGGAAGAAATAATGTCACGTGGTCAGTTTGTGTCGTCGACCAATTCCAGTGTTCCCTTGCTACTTTACTGTTCAGATGTTCCGGATTCTCTTTTGCGTGGATTTTGATTTGTGAGCATAATTTCATGTATTGTAATTTTACCCTGCTATTTTGGCACATTTTCTTCCTACTTTAATTCCAAGTTGGACCAGTCTCAAAAACATTATTATTATTTTTTTAAACAAATGAATGTTCCATTCACTGATCACTTTACCAATTAACTTCATATTTTATTGTTATTTTTATTTTTCAAGTGCGGAACATTTCACTGCATCTATGCAAAACTCCACTATCGACAAAAAAAAACAAAATAAAATTTTTTTTCAATAACAATGTAATTGCTGATCGTTGATTTAAAAAAATATATCTAGCTTTGTTTTGTGGTTCAAGAAGACAAGGTTAATAAGTTGCACAACATCCATGCAAACGTCTGCCGTGGTTAAAAATCAGTTTTATTTAAAAAAAAAAGAAAAAAGTGTGTGTGTGTGTGTGTGTGTGTGTGTATATATATATATATATATATATATATATATATATATATATCATTCTAAAATTGTTTTTAAAAAAAGCATTAACATATTTTCAAAAATGATCAATTTGTCGTAAAATGTCATCTCATCAGTATTGGACATGACACTCCATCTGGAACAGAAAAACATGAAATGTATATATTTTTAACATAATATGAAAATATTTTTGAAAAAAATTGGCACTTGATTTATTGATACTTTCACGGACATTGTGAAGTTGATTATTTTTTAAATATGTATAAAATTTTTTTAATGGAAAATGTTTTTTAAAAAATACATAGAAGACACAGGTAAAATATTTTTAGATTGATTTCAATACATCATAATTTAAAATAATATTTTCATAGTATAATCTTCAACATAGTCCAGGGTTGTTAAACTTGATTTAATTGCGGGCAACGTTGTAGATGACATTCCCCTTATAACTGTGACGCAGTACACCATACAAGTGTATAACCATTTAATCGTCTTGTTGCGTTATTTCATCATATTTTTATCAACAAATTTGTTGAAGTTATTTATATTGCGCTTTCACACAGCGCTTTACAGAACAGTTAACGGAACAAAACTAATATAACGGAGCGCAGAGCATAAAACATGGACAATCATCACAATCGTCACAACTATTCCTGCGTACGCCTCGTTATTTGAAGCCGTTATAGATGAAAGAGGAGAGAATCAAAAGTACGGCGCTCCAATTTTTGCATCTCCGCAGGGGGCTACACGGCCACCCACCCTGTCATTCAGATCTTCTGGGAGGTGGTGGAAGGCTTCACAGACGAGGAGAAGCGCAAGCTGCTCAAGTTCGTCACCAGCTGCTCCAGACCCCCTCTGCTCGGCTTTAAGGTTTGGACCCCTTTCTCATTCTCGATGAAAAAGTCCCAGTTTTTACAGGTGTAAGCAAAAAAAAAAGAAGGGCTTACAGGATGTGAAATGTACACAAAGACCACCACGCCAAACTCGGGCGCCCTCTTAAGTGGAAACGTGGCTTTGATGTGTTCGTAATGCAAATAAGGAGATGACTTCTTGAAAGCGGACACGGATACGACGGGTCTGATAAGCGATTAAAGTCTTATCAGGCACCAGGTCACGACCTTGCTCAGCTCTGTCCGGACAAATATTCTTGTCTTTTTTTTTTTTTTTTTTAAAGTCATTATCAAACTGAACTTTCAAACGTGAATTCTCAGAACAGAAGTTGATGTCTGTCTGTTAGCGCAATACGTGTCCTCGACATTTATTAGACTGCTACCAAGGGTTAATGCTACTGCTGTCCGATTTCAAAAGAATTTGTAATATCCAAAGTCATTGTGTGGTGTTTTTGTAATGGTTCAGGAAGCAGCTTTTATACCAACTTTCATTTTTAATGCTTGAATTAGCTCCGATTTTTATGGTCGTCTGTGAGTTTTCATGTCGACTTTTGATGAAGTACGTTGTCTTGATTGCCAAATTCTATTTATTTATTTTGATCTGAAAGAGAAATGCTAGCTTACACAGTTTAAAATGCTGAATTCAGTTTTAAAATGCCCTGTTCCTGTTCTAAGCATCAAGAGCGCTGAAATGGCACGAGACTACGGTAAATATGCTCTTCCCGTTAGCGGGGTCTTTGAACTAATTCAACTAGTACAGTGGTACCTCCACTTCGGAACGTCTCTTCATACGAAATTTTCAAGTTACGAAACACCTGAACAGGAAAATATTGCCTCGTTATGAAAGAAATTTCAAGATGCGAAGGGTAAAAATACAGTATGGTCTGCTACTCGCAGCTCCTGAACGCAACATACTTGTCGCTGCTCTGCCATTGGCTACTCCCGAGCATCATCCGGGCATCCTATTGGCTAAGAGGGGCCTCTACCGTATGTATCTGTGTGTGTAGATTGATAAATAGATTTGTGTTTATGCAGCATCCTCGTCATTCGCCCATCGGGCCACGAGGCGTTCCAATAGTTTTACGTAAATGTGAATCACCCAGAAAAAGTGTTCACCAGTCAGGCGATCGCTCACTATGCTGATGTTTGCCTTGGACATTTTTGAAGGATTGTTTAAAGCTGACAAAAGCAAACGTCCTTGGATCAGTTCTTGACAAAACGCCAGGCAAAAACCACTACTGAGAGAGAACATCAACTAAAGACGGTAAAAAAACGATGCGGAAGCAGTCAAAGGTTAAATGACCATCATTTTTTTATTTTTTCTTTATATTATGCACAACTCTCATTTATTGTGCACTAATCTAATTGTAACATGTATTTGTTCCATATTTTGATGCATTTTTATGCTTTAGGAAACATTTATGTCTGAATTTTGGGGGGGCTTGGAACGGATTAGGGCATTTACATGGAAAACACGTCTCTACTTATAACATTTTCTCCTTAGACATTTCTCCCAGAACCAACTAATTTCGTAAGTAGAGGTACCACTGCACATACAGTCATCCCTCGTTTATAGCGGTTAATGGGGACCAAAACCACCCGCGATAAACGAAAATCCGCGAAGTAGCGACCAATTAACATATACAGGTTAAAAAAAAAAAAAAATTTTAAGTCCGCAAAAAGTCCGCAAACAGTCCGTGAGAAGCTCTAAAACAACAGTGAGTCACATAGAGCAACATGTACAGTACTGTACTCCATGTATATGGAAATTCTTATTATTATTATTATTATTTTTTTTTTTTATGAATATGTTTGAAAAAAATCCACTATGCACCGAATCCGCGATAAACAAACCACGAAATAGCGAGGGATCACTCTACTATACATAATTTGTATTTTGTCTGAAGAAACAAAAAAAAACATTTTGATGATTTTTGGACAAAAGCTGGATGATTAAAAATGCGTACTATTTTGATGCTTTCACCGGAGCTCACTGAAATTGAAAGAAGCCACATTTAAGTACTTGATTAACCCCGGATGGTCCACGAAACTAAATCAGTGGTCGCAGTCTCATAAAACGTGTGAAGCACTTTACACGAAGGCATTTCTAATTGGGGCCTTGAGCTCGAACGCTTTGGGAAGTATCAACCGACGTCCATTGGGATTGTATCATTTTTATTGGTCTCATTAGCTTTCTCAAACTTTACGGTTGTCCTGCGGGACCACGGTAAGGACCCAAACTCTTTAAAAAAAAAAATCCCTGCTGTTACCTTTCGGTCGCCTCCTCCTTTTTTAATCCATTTGACTTTGGCCAGCACGAGTGGGCAATCCTCCCTCTTACGGGTGTTAATTTGTGGTCGGCGGGGGCAACCCCCTGACCCGGCCCCCCCTGGCTGGAACCAGCTCCGCCTTAATTAGCTGTCGTGAAAGGAGCCCGGGATTCATTAGCGGAGATATAGGTGCTGTCAGGCAGAGCCATTTAAAAAAGATGATGGAAACTGCACTTTTTTTTTTTTCTTCCTCCTGCCCCTCGCCTGGGGAACGATCGCCGCCGTAACGACGCGTTCTCAATAAGCAACGATAGTTTAATACGGTAATTGACGGCAAAATGGGGTCGTCGCGGTTGAGCCCCCGAAGAGCCATTTAATCGGGATGATAGGGTATTTGCTGACTTGAAAGAGCGGGTAGGAAATCGCGGCTGCTCGTGATGGAAAGGCTCAATGTCACAGTCGGCAGATGAGGAAGGAAAAAAAAATAATGAAAAAATGAAATGAGCATTCCCCCGCTAGATTAAAGTGCGTTCTCTTTCCTAAATGTATACTTTGTACAGTGATCAATGTAGCGGGGGCACAGAACTGAACAGTTTTGAAAAAGAATTACATTCCCATTTTTTTTTTTCTTCGTTCAATGTATTTTTTTAAAACAAATCCAAACAATAAATGAATCCATCTTGCAACACTATCAGCAGCCATCTCGTTACCTCTGCGTCCCAGACGCATAATTTTCCCGCGGGACGCACAGTTCCAAATAATGTGTGTTTTTGGGACGCAAGGAAATTTCTCAGTCCCAAAAAAAAAAATACGGTAAATCTTTTCTTCCAGCAACGATCGCAGTTTGACCATCGCCGCCATTGTTGTTTTGATCTCGCGTTCAGTAATCTCGCGTGATTTAACGAGATTTCCGTTCTCGCGAGACGAGATTGGCCTTCACTTCGCGGTAAGCAGACGATTGCCAAGTTGTGTTACGTCAAAACAAGTGTTGCGAACAAGTGTTGCGAAAGTTTATTGCGGAGATATCACAGAGGAAGCAGCTAAAGTTGGATCGTTTTTTTTGCGATGATAAGTTGACTTTGAGAAAGCCTTGCATCATTGGAAGCAGAATAAAGAGAATTTATTAACTCAAAGACTGAACCATGGCATGAAATAAGAACCTATTTCTCAGCAAATGTTGTATGCCTGAATTATTAAAATTTTTGCAGCATTTGTTTATAAGAAATAAACCTATTATCAATGTATATTGTTGTTGTTTGTGTTCTTATCATATGCAATTGAAGAAGTAGACCATTTCAAAATTAGAAATTTGGGACTCTCAAAATGCATAATGGGACTCGTACTTTTCTGATCAGCGAGTCCCTCAAACTGTAAAATTATCACTGTATCAGATTTATTACACATACCGGTGAATGTTTTGACCTTACAGGTCAGGTTTATGCTCACATGAAAATAAATGAATCGTGACTTGACTTTCAGTCTCTGAGGCATTCACTGTGACAAATCTTTTTAATCCAAGGAGCTGTACCCGGCGTTCTGCGTCCACAACGGCGGCACCGACCTGGACCGGTTGCCCACGGCCAGCACCTGCATGAACCTGCTCAAGCTGCCCGAGTTCTACAGTCAGCACCAGATGAGGAACAAGCTGCTCTACGCCATCGAGTCATCATCCGGCTTCGAGCTAAGCTGAGGCTACGGCGTGCACTGAATTTGCTGAGGTTTTTTTTGGGGAGGGGGGTTGTGTGTGTATGCGTGTGTGCGTGCTGAATGCGTGTGGAGCGCCAGTGGACGACCAGCCTCGCTTAAATAGGGCATAGTCGCTATTTAAAAAAAAAAAAATTTTTTTCTTTCAGTTAAATTCAAATTAGCTCATCAGGAAACAAAAACAACGAATGGTCATTTTTCTACTGCACGCCTACTTTCTGTTGATTCTTTTGCGCTGGTATGACGAGTATTCGCCTGATCACTAATTGACACTAACGCAATCGTAAAGTTGGAATTCCATTTCAGATTTTTTTTTTTTTTTTTTTTAGGAAAAAACAGGGTAGGAAACTCGGCCATAGATATAAAACAAAGAAATGTTGAGACAGTCAAGAACCCCCCTTATGGGATTAGAATTGTTATATTTATCCACCAAATGGCATTGCCGCCCCCCCTCCCCAATGCAGCAAAATTTCAGTCTTTAGGGTTTCTTCTATTCACGTTATAACTCCTTCAGCCTAGAATATACATTAAAAAAAAGAAATTACATTTTGGTGTGGAAGTGTTGAAATCCTCCCAATATCAACACAAAAGACTTTGATTTCGACACGGATTAGCCTTTCGTCGGATATCTTAATGCTAATGCGAAACCTATTGGGGAAACTCATACATAACTCTTTAAGCAACCGATATTTGAACACAAAGGGCGCAGATGGGAATTCACTATCATAATAGCTGCACTCATATTCTTTATCCTCTGCGAGGATCATAGAAGAGCTGTAGTTTAGACTGTACAAACATTCATGTACAGTATCTCCATGTGTCTTTTTTTTTAATACTTTTTCTCGGTGGCCCAGGCTGGCAGCCGCGTAATCATTCAATTGATGCAAAGTTTGACACAAAAAAATGTTTCCATTCTTTTTATGTCATGACTTTCAGAACTATTTTTTTCTCAGTACATAAAACATTTTTTTTTGTAATTTTTAATTGAATGTATTGATGGCATTTCCTTTTATTTCAGTGCGGAATGATGATTTGTAATTCAAGTGATTTCAGTTACAAGTTTGGTCACGAAATGATTTAAATTCATATCTAAAGGCGTGCATTGCACATTACACAACCAACTAACCAACTAAGACAAAATAGTGTGGCGATGTGTTTTTTTTTAAGGCAGGTGAGCCCTAAACCAAGGCTAATAATGCTGAGCAGTGCATAAGCAACATTAGCGCTTTGTCGTGTATATCTTTTTTTCTTCCACCAAAGATGAAGTGACATCACATAGATTATATTTAAAAAAAAAAAAAGGGCAATACAAGAATAGAGGGACTGTGAAGTGTGCGCCACAACAGCATTTGTGATTTCTTAAAATATTACTAGCGTGTGTCATAGCCACAGCAGCGAACGCGGACAAGGTTTTTGTTAAGGCGGATTTATTCAGCGGGATGACGTATTTGTGAATATGTACATGTTCTCTTGTATGATTCATTATTTCTTCAGTATTTGTACAGGTTTCCTTGCTCTGTGTGTGTGTGTGTGTGTGTGTGTGTGTGTGTGTGTGTGTGTGTGTGTGTGTGTGAGAGAGAGAGAGCGAGAGAGAGCGAGAGATTGTGTCATGTGGTTAGAATTGTTCCGCGTAGCGACAACAGAGTGTATGGAAATGAATAAATCCACTTTTCTTTTTTTTTCCAGCTTTCTCTTCTTGTATTTCAAGTAAGGGTGCTGACATAAAGCAAGAAAGGGGAGGGGGGCAGATTTGTCCTGGCTCTTTATGGCCTCTGACATATAATTAAAGAAACATCCAGTTAAGAAACACTGAGCAGAACTATTCTGGCCTTGAGATGCATTACCGGACCGGGCACAAATTAAAGCTTGTGTGCGTTTGTCATAAATCCACTCACAGCCATCCATCGCTTTTTTGGACCCACGCCATCTCCTCCTCTCTTCTCTGCAACATCTCATATCTCAGGAGCCCCCAAAGCTTCACCATGTGTGACTCAAACTAGTAATTGGGTCTTAAAAAAGCCGACTTGTCATTGAAATGAGGGATTCATCTCAATTACCCCGAGATTTATTCCGGACTATTACCCGGTGATGGATTATAACTGACAAAGTTAATGTGGGATGCTGTGAATCATCGACGGCATCTAATACACTTTAGCCCGCCGGTGAAAGCATTTTAAGGGCAAATTAAAGCTTTTAGTCTTTGTCTTCAAGCAAAACTTCACAAAGCTGTTTTTTTTTTCTTAATCAACTGCTACAAGTGTTTCATCCTTTCCAGCAGGACACCCTCATCAAAGTAGCATAAAAGGGCGAAAATTGTGATATTACATATTTTTAACTTCAGGTATTTCGACGAAAGCATGTCAGACATATTACAACGCCAGGAAACCGTTTCCACCTCTCCCTGAAACTAAATTACAGCACAAATCACAAGAAGTCCTGAGAAGCCGAAACGAGGAGGTTCTTTTCTTGGGTTTTGCTACCCTCTAGTGGCCACAGGCTGTAACTGCGCCGATAAGCACAGTATAAATGCATGTCAATGGCATTGATTTTGTAATACATGGAAATGTTATGACAATACTTGATACATTTTTTTGTGAGGGGTAGCCACGTTTCTAATAATAAGTCGTGTATGATTTTTTATTCCTCGTAGTGATTGGGGTCTAATCAGTTCCAGCCGCCAATGAGGTCCACTGTAATTCAAGGCTGTTTGTCATTTTCAAAGCTCTCGCCTGCCAAGACGAGCTCCTGTCGACCAAAACGGCAGGGACGACCTTCGTTTCACATCGGAAATCAACGTGAGTGTCACTTCAAAGACTCTTTACATATTTTCCGAAGGAAAATAATACCATTGACTTTATTATTATTATTTTTTAATCGAAACCCTTTCCCAGCCATTTGACTTAACGTAGAATTTGACAGATTTTTATCGCGTAGGTAAAACTGACTTTTTCTTATTGTTTGCTATCCACAAATTTTGGTTTCTGCAGTGTTCAAATATTAAGTAGCCGGTACTCACTTTGCACAAAATGTATGGACCCAGATGGTCTCTTTTCCTCGGTGCACAAGTAGCGCAGGTAACCCAGCGATGCTTGTACATGGAACGATTGTAGTCAGTTTATGAATGTATTTCATGATAATTTTTAAACTTCATTCGACGTTGGGACGTTAAAGGGGGTCACATTGCGTCCTCGTCTCGTGCGTCATCACAGATGCGCAAAAAGATCAGTCGACACTGAAAGGCGTGCTACCTTTATGTACCCCTCGTAGGAAACGTAAGTGTCAGATGTCCTACTTAGAGGTGACATCGGGAGGGCAAAATTAAAATTCCAGTAAAAACACAGACTTGTTATACAGAGAATTTTGACAGCTTGTAAGAACTATTGACTGCCTGCGGTAAAGCAAAATAACTTTAGCTGTGGGGTTTAGGTGAATCTCTGACGGTTCGTGAACGCAACGACAGCACACATTTCCAGTAGTTCAGCGGCGTACCACCAGCAGCCTCGCGGTGTCATCGGCTGCTGCTAGTCGTCCAAACGGAAATTCGAAGCGGTTACCAGAGCTTCGTGAGGTCGGATCAGTTTCCATCATCCAACCAAGTGAGTGGACGTTTTACGAGAACCGTTGTTTGTGTACTTATGGCGCCTATTTACGGCAGTTTCTCAATCTACGTCAATTTATTATTTTTTTTACATTTTCAACTCATGCGGCAGATAAATCCAACCGCAGCTAGCTTGAAACACTGCAAGTAAATAAATAAAAAGAAAAGAACGAGCAAGGTTTGAATTAGTCAGAACAGTTTATTCGTTTGATGTATTCATACAAAGAAAATATAAAAATGTTTTACTATTCAAACCGGAGCTACTTAAATGTGTCGACCTGCAAGCAAGACTTTACAACGTCATTAATTTACGTAACGTTTCTCGCTACTTCGCGAACGAAGAGGTTATCCTCTAATAATAAGACTCTGGTGAATTAATTCACGATTAAATGTTCTTTCGACTCCTATCAGACTTTTCTAGAAGTTAATTTTAAGCTGAGAGTTCCCCTCCCACTTTATACGACAACTACAGATGTGACATGTTTAGCTTTCTTTTTGACGTCATTTTCCAGAAAATTCTGCACGAAAACAAATGTTTCAGATTAAAATGGTAAATTTTTTAGGAACAATTTAAAACATGGTCATACGGAAAAAAACTTAAGAAAAAAAGGTTTAGTTTTAAATTCTAAAATTTTACAATTTTATAAAGCTCAAAATGAATTAATAGTGAAAGTAAAAATGTAATTTTTGTCAGCTAAACTCCCATGTGTTTTGAGGAAAAAAATATTACAGATTTTTTTTTAAAGTTGTAACTTTGCAACAACAAAGTTGTCAAATAAAAGTTGCATGTTTATTATATATTATTGTATTTTTTAAAAAGTAACATTGTAAAGCTGTATATTTTTGAGATTTCGTACTTACTTTGTTGTCCTTGTGGCTCCAACACCTTGTTTGTTAATTTTTTGCTGATTTTGAGCGCTCTACCACATTTTGGGTTTTTCTGTTGCTGCGATTGCATCCTGATGGATGAGTCTTATCAGAAAAATGCTTGTCATCCAGCACAGGCTTACACAACTAGCGTGAATCATGTTTTGAATAAAATTTTGTGTGTGTAATGACAACACATTTTGTTCATGGTCATTTCTCTTTAAACTTAAATCACCAGCTTTACAGATGCCACATCTGTTGTGCTTTTGGTGGTAAGAAATAAAACAGGCTTTTGCTCACTAATATTAAATTTGTTGTCGCAGCGTTGTGAGTTTTTAGAGTGAAGGCTAGATTAGACAGCTGCTCACAACCAAGCTTAGTTCACCACCAGCAGCCATTTTGTCTACAGACCTTTCCTTCAACCATCTACCTTGATGGTCACGTGACTTTCAGAATGAGGCCGCTCTGCTTTTATTCTACACTCACGCGAAGCGCGAGCTTGCCTTGCCTGTGTCAATAATGTTGCGACCAAAAGTGGAGCACAATATTGTTCTGTGATGTGCCATTCATTTTCTTTCGTGCTTATCCTCATTAGGGTTGTCGGTGAGCAGGAACATATCCAAGCTGACTGTGTAAAACATGTGGTACACCCTGGACTGGTCACCACCCTATCACAGCGCACATAAAGACATATGACAAACTACAAATAATATAATGTACTGTATTTTCCGCACCTACAAGTATTCAATTTTCTCAAAAGTTACGCCTTATATATGGATCACTATTCTGATTTCTTGGATGTAGTATTTGAAGTGTTCTGTGAAGCGCTTTGTTACAGCTGCAGCGGTTATGAAAGCACAGTATAAATAAAAGCTGTATTGTATTGTAATCCCTTTAGCGTAGCGCCATCAAGTGGATGCATAATGCAACCGCAGCCACTATTGTAGCTTCTATTCTATGCGCCTTATAATGCAGTGCGCCCTATAAATGGAAACATTTTTAAAATAGAGCATTCATTGAAGGTGCACCTTATACCCCGAAGTGCCTTATCATGCGGAAAATGCGGTATATTATAATATGAATATATAATAACATATGTTAGTGAATTCAACAAATTGTTTTGTTAGATTAGGCTAATGGTTACTCAACAAAAACTTGATCTTTTGGCAAAAACTGCAGCAATTCCAGCTCGATCCGGGTCACGGCACTAATCGAAAAGTTCTGGGGAACTTTCACCAGGTCTCACAATATTGTATGAACAGTAACTACTGTACCGGAAGACTGTATATATTCCAAGTTGAACAAATGGAGACCAGAATGACAGATACCGTCGTGGAGCCTTCTCCGCCAAATTTAATGCAAGTCTTCCATTTTAGCCAATCAGAAACCTGGGGAAAATCTATTTTTTGGGGGGGGCCAAGATGCAATGCTAATGAATAAACAGTTAGCACATAGGCAACATAAAATGGCCCACCTTACACTGCCACTGCCAAATTCCCCCAGCGCCCTCCCCCCGGCTCCCAAAATCCCCCCACGTGCTCGTAACACAAACACAATCTAACCGCAAAGGCCACTGATATAAATAGTGAGCAAAACAGGGCACGACAAGCGTTGCAGTGTAAACAGTCGAACCTTGTGTATCCTTTCACTATGACAACCGTGTGCGTGTGCGTGTGCGTGTGTGTGTGTGTGTGTGTGTGCGTGTGCGTGCGAGCTCGCGCGCGCTCACTGTCATTTAGCTGGATATCGCGGAAGATGTCAGGTTGAAGCGCTATTTCTGTAAGGTCAACATCGCACAGACTTGTGTATCCCTTGACACGTTTGCTCAACAGATGTCGTTTCTACGGTCTGTCGGGAAACGCGGCGTTCTTGCCCGATGCAATGTTTGGGAAGCAAAAAAAAAAAAAAGCTTACAAAATATATTTTGTTGTATGCAACTTGCCTTTCAGTCTAATATACAGCTGATTTTTTTTTTTTTGTCCTGCATGTTGACAGAAAACTGGCAATGGGCTTCCTTCGAGTGCCTCACACTTGAGTGAAGCCGATGACAAGCTCGTCATACCGAAGCAGACATTTAGATGTACAGCTTCGTGTGTGTGTGTGTGTGCGTGCGTGAGAGAGAGAGAGAGAGAGACAGAGAGAGAGACAGAGCGAGAGCGAGAGAGAGAGAGAGAGAGAGAGAGAGAGAGAGAGAGAGAGAGAGAGAGAGCTGTTGCGACTTGTCATAAGTTCAACACGCTTCATTCTTGGTGCTGCTCCACGGACATGATTTATTGTTTCATAACCTCGGGGCCCACGGTTGAGCTTGAGCTTTTTTGCACTGTTTGCACTGCTACTTTGGAGTCGTTCAGCGTGAGCGAATGCCAGTCACTGCTTCTCTTTTGAAAACTCGACTCCCAACCCCGCTTGTCTCTCCACACAGGAGCCTCTCATTGTCCCGATTGAGCCATGGTGGAGTACTACCAGATACTTGGAGTACACAAAAATGCAACGCAAGCCGACATCAAAAAAGCGTAAGTGTGCTCTCTAATGACAGCTCTCTGGAGAGGAAATGCTTTCATTACTTGACCACAACAGAGGAAGTTGACTTTTTTTTTTTCCCCTGCTAATTCAGTGTCGAATTCAGATATGAAATTGCCCGTTCAGGGTCAAATGTAGATATGAAAAATGCCCCTCCCTCTTGACAGGGGGTTGTCGATTGACAAGTCGCATTCCAACACCAAGGTGTGTGACCAGAATTTCAACGAACGAGGCGTAGTCCAGTGTTTCCCAACCTTTATTAAAGAAATACAATCTATTCTTTCCATCCACGAAGCTAATCACAACTTCTCAGTGAGCCGCAGTAACAATCGTGCATTTTTCACAGAACATGCCGCAGAGTTATATTGTCGTCGACATGTTTTATATATTGTCTTCTGCGAAGACGCTCTCCTTTCAGTGCAAGTATGAAACAGCCTTGGCATTGGCATTGTTTACCACTGACTCATATTGACACTTGTGAGGCGAGCCTCTGCATTATTTCTAGTTCCAGTAGTTCTTAGGTGTAGAACTGTGTCAAACAATGACTATGAAGATTTTAAAAAAATAGATTTTTTTTTTATCTTATCGACGCATCCGCCCAAAATGTTTCATTGCCTATATTAATTAGCTCAACTCAACTTTATTTATAGAGCACTTTAAAACAACCACCGCTGTATACAAAGTGCTCTACATAGAGCAAAGATCATATATACAACAATAAAAACAATAAATTAATAACAAAGACAGTGGAAAGCACAAAGACAGTAAAACTAAGATCAAGTCTGAGTCTTGCTCAGTCAAATGCCAAAGAATAGAAATTAGTTTTGAGACCAGTTTTAAAGATGGGTAGCGAGGGGGGGCTTGTCGGATGTTCACTGGGAGGTCATTCCTAAGAGAGGGACCGGCGACGGAAAAACCTTCGCTTAGTTCTTGGTACCTCTAATAATGTCTGGTCAGCAGACCTGAGGCACCGGGCAGGTGCGGAGGAGCTCAAGGAGGTAAGGTGGAGCGAGGCTAGTTAACTCATTCACTCCTGAAGACGTTTTAAAACATCTTTTCAGACTTGGTCCAGAATTGGCTGGTACTGAATGAGTTAAAAGATTTCAAACGATCTTAAAAAGAACTCTAAAATGTAGAGGGAGCCAGTGAAGGGGTGCGAGAGTAGGAGTTATGTGCTCCCTCTTACAAGTACCAGTCAAGAGGCGCGCAGCAGCATTCTGGACCAACTGGAGACGCTGAATGGAGGACCTGGGCTAAACTTAGCTCCTCCCCAACACGCCAAAAAAGATGTTGGGCTCTCCTCTGCAAAACTTCCTTGATCCCACGTAGCACGCTCCCATTAGCCTGGGCTTCTGTCCCATCTTGTCTGATTATTACGATGCCTCGGACGTGCCTCTTGAGCAGCAACTGACATACAGAACAACCGTGACTTGTCTGGCAAACACCTGACACACAGAATAACTTTACAATAATCCGACGTAAGCGAGTCCAGTTGACTCACAATCCTTTCACGTGGTCCGCGGCAGCTTCACAAACCGCTAACTCGGCACAAGTCGCGATGCAACGCAAAACAGTCATCCATGTTGACTGACCTTGTTGATCATGTTCGGGAGGATGTCGGCTGTCGGTGTTTTTTTTTTTTTGTGTTGTTGTTTTTTGTTCTGGGGCCAAATAAATTCATTTGAACCAAAGGTGTTCCCATCTGTTGAAAAAAGTCAGAAATTTTATGGTATCAGACTTCAAAATTATTAGCTCAGTCACTTCACTTTTAATTAAAAATCCACAGTTGAAGCCAGTTTTACTACGCAACATGAAATTTTTATTTTGAAGTGGCCGTTTTGGCTATTTGCAAAGAATCGTGAAAAATTAACGACTTGATATTTTGTCCAAATGCTACCAAATTGAACTATGTTTCCTAGAAATTAAGTACTTGAGTTTTCGTCATTAGCGGCGATTAATAACCCAACATAAAACACAAAACTCTGAAGAACTAAGCTCAACGAAGTCAAGGCAGTTTGCCGCATTCAATTTGGTTGGCATGTCTATCATGAGTAGACCTCCCAAAAAAATCTTCAAAACCCTTGTCCAAAAAAAAAAACCCACAAGAGGTCTGCCAATTTGGTTTAAAGCTTTCTTTTTTTAAGACTCATTTTGGCCCTTTCTGGGGTCTTAAAATGAACTACTCCCATTCCTTCTCTCATCTTTGAAGTCAAGATGGCGCCCGAGTAGGCACCCCTAAGCAAGTGCTCTCATGAGCCTTGCTTTTTTTGTTGTTTTTGTGTTTGTTTTGTCACTTTGTGTTTGTTGTTACGTTGTGTGGACCAGATGTGGACTTTTTCAGCATTTTTTGGCCACGACATTCATCAAGGAGGAGACTCTGTGCTTGGTGGTTGCGCCTTCTCGGCAGCATGGGTATACCAGCACTGTTTTTGACTGGGAGGAATGTCGGCGCCAGTTGCTGGACAGTCCCGGGGCGCTTGTGTCTTGTGCCTGTAATGGGCAGCATTTTTCACAGCCCCGCTTTGTTCAGCGGAGAGATCGGTGCTGTTGAACGGTCTGCGGCTGGATGGATGCATGGCTTGAGGAGCCGACGATGAGAAGAAAGGAGC
>NW_017804903.1:416882-444031 GCF_001891065.2 Hippocampus comes
CCAGCAGCTCCTATATTTTGTTGTTCTACTTCTTCCTTTCATAACTTTGCTGCTGTGAATTGGGAATTTCTCCATTGCGAGACTAATCAAGGTTTTCTTATCTTATCTTTAATCTGGATTTGTTGTTGTGTTCCAGGTACAGAAAACAGGCGCTAAAGTGGCACCCGGACAAGAACCCCGAAAACAAGGAGGAGGCTGAGAAGAGGTTCAAAGAGCTGGCCGAGGCTTACGAGGTGCTCTCAGATGGTGAGAGGAACGTTCAATCAAATAAAACAAAATGTACCGCATAGATTGATTATTCCCTCACACATTTATGTCTGTCTCATCATTCCCACCTAGCAAACAAGCGGAATATTTATGACAAATACGGCAAACAAGGGCTGTCTGCAGGAGGAGGCGGGGGCGGAGGTAAGGAGACGAACACTGCGCCATTGTGCGCACGCTTCAGTCAAATGAATGACATCTTGTGTTGAGCGACTATGGCCATCCCCAATTCGAACTGCATTGTGTTTGTATTTCCATCAAAATTGCCATTGGATTTTTTTTTTTAGTATCGTAATGACGTAAGAAAAAGACTTTTCACAACAACAAAATTTGTAGTAATGCCTCAACAAAAGAGTGATTTGTTCAAGCCAGTTCACATAGAAATCAGAATAGCCAGAAATTGAGCCAGGAAAAAAAAAACACTGCCCAAAATCGCATTTCATAATTGATCAGCGCCTTTTTTTAATTTATTTTTTGTCACCCAGGAGGCCACAACAATCACTTTGGCAGTTACGGCTTCACATTCCGAAATCCTGAGGATGTCTTCCGGGAATTCTTTGGCGGCAGAGATCCCTTTGCAGATTTTTTCGGTAAGAGTGCACCAAATCACACGTTTTGGGGTTTTTTTTTTTTTTTTTTTGCTTCATTTCAGGCTGGGCAACTAGTAGTGCTGAAACATTTTGAAAAAAAAAACAAAATCTAATTGAGATTTTTTTATTTTCTCAGAATTGGTCATTGCGATTTAGTTTGACTATTTTCCCATATTTTTTTAAAGACAAATAAGCCATAAATTACTCTCAACGCTCAAGCAAATTGGGGGGGCGGGGGTTGGGGGGAATGATGATGACCATTTCAGGCTGGGCAACTAGTAGTGCTGAAACATTTTGAAAAAAAAAACAAAATCTAATTGAGATTTTTTTATTTTCTCAGAATTGGTCATTGCGATTTAGTTTGACTATTTTCCCATATTTTTTTAAAGACAAATAAGCCATAAATTACTCTCAACGCTCAAGCAAATTGGGGGGGCGGGGGTTGGGGGGAATGATGATGACCATCAGACGATAATCATACTGAGGCTCTGCAAAAAAATTGATTTTATCCAGTAAGTTGACCTTTTGGGTTTGGCACTCCTCCTAACTGAACTCCGCCATTTGGTTCAAAGCTCAGGACCTGGAAAACGGCATGCGTAGCTGGTAACGGAGTACCATTTTATTTGCCCTCGGTACTGTTGTAAAACCCGTCAAGAGGCAGAAATCATCCCCGGCCACTGTAGGGCAGACGATGACGTCACAAAAGCCGCGTATTAAAAGTGTACACCACCAGCAGCAGGAAGAGGAGGCTGGTGAGCAAGGCCCGCCCGTGTGGAAGGCATGCCTGCCCCTGCTGGACGGCGAGCCCAGCTCTAAATATGGAGCTGGGCCACAGGCGCGCGGATGAACTGGAGCGTTGACATCATCTGGCTGGAATGTTGTTGAAAATAGCCACCGTATTAAAGTGCATTGCAATAACGGCGACACGTGGAAAAAAACCACGTCCATTCACATGTTCAGAAGAAATTTTGAGATTTGATTTTATTTTTTTTAAACTGTTGCATACTACTTCAAGTATTCTGTAAGTCAGCATTAAGTTCCTCGTATTTTGTGAATGGTAAAAAAAAAAATCCTTAATTTCTAAACTGTAGCTGATCTGCTGCACATATTTTGCGACGCTGCGACAGTTTGGCCTCATTTCCCCTTCGGCACCCTCCAAAGGCAACACAGTTTATGCAGCTGTAAGTTGTCCTCGGTGTGTATCTTCATTTTTTTTGGCATATGTTTTTATCTTCTGTAAGAGGTCGAGTGAGGCGGCGTCTTGAAAGAAATGACAATTTCCCAGCTTAATATATACACGCTGATGCAAATGAATAGCAGCAAGTCTAGTTGGTTAGCTAAATGCTTTGGATACAGATTTGAATGTCAAAATGTACAAGAATGATTGGATGATTTGCGTAGAGAAAATGTGAACGGCAGAAAAAAATAGTGAGCGCTATTGTGGGTCGCAGATGTGAATGGGAACACGAAGCAGCAAGAATGGTTCGCAATGTTGTGACACATTGAAATATATGCAGCTCGAAACGAACTGTACATACTCATCAAAAAAGCAAAAAATGTTTAATGTGAAATAAAAGGTTTATTTTTTTTTTTTTAAGCCAATGACCCATTCAACGACTTTATCGGGCACACTCGCCACAGAGGGGCTACCCGAACCCGAACAGGAGGCAGCGGACTCTTCGATTTCGGGGGGTTCTCGTTTGACTCAGGTGCGTACATATCCCAACTGACACCCCATCGCCAAAACGTCGCCAAAACGTCCCCGCCATCCATTTCCCCCGTTCAGGTTTTAACGCATTCGGTGACATGGGCGGCAGCGGGTTCACCTCCTTCACCTCGTCGTTCGGCGGAGGAGGAGGCGGCGGCGGCGGAGGAATGGGAAACTTCAAATCGGTGTCTACTTCTACAAAGTTCATCAATGGCAGAAAAATCACCACCAAGCGGTATGTATTTCAGCCATTTTATTTTATTTATTTCATAAAAGGCTAGATTTGAAATGGACATCCAGGTCCCCAATTCTGACTGAATGCTGAATATCCAAAATCAAGTATGATACAGTGAAACTCCTCTACAACGAAACCTACATGGGCGAAAATACCCCCTAGTGTGAAAAAATTTTTCATGCATTAAAACCATTCCCACTTTTCTGCTCCCCCTACGACGAAAAATCCCCCTGTTGCGTTATACGAAATATTTTTCTCTGCTCTTGCCTCGCAATGAGATTCACTACAACGAAAACAAGCCTTCTGCAAAAGTCTAATCCAACCTCAGCCTACAGCGACTGTTACTGCTTAGCTCGGCAACGGCAAACACCACACTGGTTTCCACATGTGCAGTAGTACAGGAAGTATTTATCGTTAGTAAATTTTGCAATTTCTTTCCCTTTTTTTCTTTCTACGCTGGCTATAAAGTGTCAAATAAGTGTATGCTCATACTTATGCACTATTGGAATAAAAATAAAGAGTACACAGTACACATACGTTTGTGTGTGTGTGTGTGTGTGTGTGTGTGTGTGTGTGTTTACATCTGAGATAAATTTGCTATCGTGAAAAGCCCCCTGTTGTGAAATGCTGCAAACATGATTTCGTTGTAGAGGAGTTTCACGACACACATCTAATAGAGCATATTTCAACCATAATTTATTGCCTATGCTTTAAAATGGTGATTAGATTCATTACAGGTGTTTTTTTTTCTGTGTAATTTGGAGAGAATATTAAATGTCAGCGTACAATTTTCGCAGTGTTCCGGACCAAGCAAAAAAGAAATGTACAATTAATTGGTGCTATTTGGTAGCCCGACTGATATCATGAAGCTAGCAGGCTTTCTCAAGGCAAAAGTTTCCAATAAATATACACGAACACTTTTGATATGGCCTCTTGTGCATTAAAGAGCACAAAAATACACGAATCGATACATTTGTGACTCGCAAACATAAAAGTTTGAAAGATTCCCCATTTTGATCATTTGTCCTCTTTCGACTGCATAAGGAGCAGATCCCAATTTATGCCACTTTGGAGCGAAGAAATTGGAATTGCGTCACTTGAAGCAAATGGGAGTTCGGCTGTGTTCGTGAACCTATGTGCTTGTTGACAGGACGGTGGAGAACGGACAGGAGCGCGTGGAGGTGGAGGAGGATGGCCAGCTCAAATCGCTAACGGTTAATGGTGAGGAGCAGCTCCTGAGACTGAATAACAAGTAACAATTGTGGTTTGGCCGAAAGCATCGCACTCGAAAGCGCCACCCGTGTCTGCTGCAGCTGCCTCTCGGCGGGGGGGTGGGGCAGGGGGAGGAGCCTCTCTTTAGTTGTGTATTTATTACCTTCAGACTCGCTCAGTTCAGCGCATGCACGCGCGCACACACACACACACACACACACACGCACACACACAAACAAAAAGCATCTTTTTTTTTTTTTTTTTTTTTATTCTGTGATGTACCGGTATCTTTCTATCCTGTTCAGATGACTTTTTTTGGGGGCATGTCTAGAGCTTTAACACGTTAAGTCAGGGTCGGGTAACCTGTGGTGGAAATTTCAGCTCTGAAAACATGTGAAACCTTCAATATACCCCCACAAATGGTTCCTCGGCCCTGTCTTAAGTCATCTAACTCCACCTCGCTAACCTGTTAGCCGACGTCATGTGTGATGAATGAATGAATGTGAATAACATGTTGCATTTTTTTTTTTCTTCATGAAAAAGCACATCGCATGATCGGACTCTGGCCAGCTGTTCACGCTCTCGCCATGTGTGTTTTGTACTAGGAACTCCATTGATTAATACCGGGAGGTGAATGTTCAATAAAACTTGACTTTGTAGTTGTGTAGAAGGTTGTCGCAAGTCGCACTGTGTGTTTTCTTCTCACACTTTGGGTTTTGTTTAACCCGTTGCCTGAAACGCCGTCACCGAGGATCATACCTTTTTGATTTGAATGCTCATCATCATGTGTGTTTAACCTGATAACTCATTTGTTCATCTCAGTGCAGGTGAATCACCTTCACCGCTTGGCCACAGATCTCTTGACTGCCTGCGCTTTCTATCATACACAACAGCCACTTTGCTCGCTACATGACATCGAAACTGTGCCTTTACAAAGGTAATAATGCTCCATTGAACACCAAAAAAAATGTCCCAAGAGGAAATACTGTAAAGTGGATTAATAATCCTGCGAGCATCATTGAAACCATTACTAACATTACAGTTCGTATTGGATCTGTCGATTTTCTCAATTTGTCGAATCAGATTAAAATTTTTGTACTTTAATCCATGATCAAAATTTCTATCAATTTGATGGTGGATTCATTTTTGACTAATTGGATAACCAAGTAATGGTTGACTAAGTGATTAATCCTTGTACAGCAATACTGTATGTTAAGTATCGTTGGTGAAATGAAACTAAAGTAAAACTACTCGCCCTTCACATTGGGCATACTCGTCAATACAGCACGGCCCAAAAAAAAAAGGGTGAAACGAACACACCAACTTAAATCCAGGCAATGGTTCAAGTAACATTTTTTAACTAAGCCTAAAAACTCGCAACGAATGAAATACAACTTCGTTTAAAATTCTTTCATACGGATCTAGAAACAGCCAAATAATACTAGCGCCTTGAAGAGAAATGTGTTCTGCAGAGCAGCGCTGACACTTCATGGCAGTGTATCGGAATGGCCGGGTTTTTTAACCTACTACACTGGAAAATAAGCACAATGCTACGTTAGTATCTGTTTGGTAAAATATAGCCAAATTTTGGCATTGATACCTTTGTAAAAGGCGCTTAAAATCAAATTGAAAGGTGATACAAAGGTCATCTCCAGTACAACTTGTCTCCAAAGGGCCCGTGGAAAATTGCCCCTCCCACGTGGACCTTTTCCCGGAGGGTTGTAAACGGCGCACGTTTTTGGAAAACGCCCTCAGCAAAATGAGAATGCAAAGTCCTGTTTTGCATCGTGTGTGGGAGAACTCACTGCATGCGTGTGTTTGCAAGGTCACGCACAGTCAGACAGGGCGGCGTAATGACGTAACGAGCCTCGCTGTATATGCAGAGTGATAAAGATGAGGAAGGGTAGGTCACCCTTGCTCAGGTGTGTCACATTCCTTCATACTGGTAATATACGTACATAAGTGCAAGGAGCATTTCATGACTCGTCAAATGTCAAGACGCGCATGCGCAGTGCTGTTGCTAGGCGACACCACCGCCATGCACCACATAGCCACGCCCACATTGACTTAGCTGAGCGAGAAAAGTGATAGTCCAGTCATCATTTTATAACAAACGTTTTGGACGACACTTGTAATTTTGCTTTACACGACTTACAATGTTTACATTAGATACATATTTTAATTTTTTCATCTTTTATTGCTCCTCTGGCGCACCATTTTGATTCAAACTTTCTATTACATTATTAACTTATGTAAAAGTAGATGAGTTTAATTTTATTTCAATTCAAGGAACACGCGAAAGAGGAAGTCACGTGTGTTTCGACTTTTAAAGATGTAACACATGTGGCCACTTGGTGTCACTGTTTGCATACCTATAAAAACGTAGATGTGACGTAACAGGTAGGTCTTGGCCATTTTATATCCAAAACGGTAATTTCCTGAAATCAAACGGTTCGTTCGGACCAAATATTCTTATTCTGACATAACATGTAAACAATATAGCATTTTAAAAATATTGCCTATATTTTTTAGCTCCTAATTTGTGATTTATTCCAGGCACTCCATGTTGACAATTATTTAGTAAAACCAGCTCCTTTGAAGACAATAGCCACCAATGAGAAGTACCCAGTGTTTTCCTTTTCTAATATGATCCACTAGACAAAAACAAAGCATCTTGTAATTATCACGACTCTTTGATATCTTTGTTTTTGTTGATGTGAGTTCATTACATGATGGATTGCTGACTCCACTCATATCGAAGACATCTCGTCGCCCAGGCAACCACGTCCAAATAAAACAGTTGATCTTGTTGAGCAAGGCATGGTGGAAATAACGTAACGAGAAAGAGGCCTCCTTAAAAAGGCAGGTATGTCTCTTCTTAAAAAGCAAAATGAAACCGTTTGGAAACAGGTTGGAAACTATATGGCCAACAAAGATATGACGCGATTGTCCAAACTGATCTCAGCATCACCCTTTTTTTCTGCCTTTTTTTCCCTTACCTACCTTCCTCCTTTGGCTCCTAAATTACACGACACAATGGGCAGTTTTTTTCCCTTACCTCCCTTCCTTCCTTTGGCTCCTAAATTACACGACACAATGGGCAGGATTAGCCTGTAATCTACCTCCACTCACCTCGGTGCTGCCATTAGTTCAATATAAATGGCAATTACCTGCAGGGAACAATAAGCAAATTCCATTTTATTTACATGACTAACCACAAATTCCACAAATTGCCTCAGGAATGTGTCTGCAAGATGGGTGGAGTTGGTGGTTTATGATCATCTTGGTTTTAAGGGCTTTGCTGCCATCTTGTGGCATCTACACACTCCCAATTTTGACTATTCGTCGCAGTGGTCGGTAGCCATTCCCCGCAAATACTGTACTGTAACAGGGCTTGACTCCACGTCGTCAGCATAGATAGATTAAACTGACAGCTATATTTTCAGAACAATTAAGCGAATTCAGTGAAATTCCCATGGCACACCTGATGATCTTTCACGGTACAATGGTTCGTGTGTCAGTGTTTAGTGTTGTAGACATAAAGATCCATCCATAAAGTATCCCTCCACCAGTCATCGTCATTAAGAGATGACCGAAGGAATGAAAAACAATTTTTTTTGTTCTTAAACAGATGTCCCAGCAGATGATGACGAGCATCGAAGGCGCAGACACAGTCTCATTCCCGTCGCGGGTTCGCAACACCAGCGGTACCTGAGGAGCTCGGCCCAGAACCCCGCTGCGGACGACGACGACGACGAGGAAGAAGGAGAGTACGGCCTCAGCAGAGGTGATTGTTTTTTTTAAACAATGACTTAATTATTCAACATTTTCAAAATTATAACAGTATTTACACATGAGAACATTAGGACTCATATTTTGTAATTATAATGACGTTTTGTAATTATAATAATTACAGTAATGACATTTAATCGTTGTAATCATGTGAATTAGGTTCAGTGACCCTGCACAAAGAAAATATTATACACAGTAATATCAATGCAAATATTAAAAATTCATACGACAGCTCTTTTTTTTTTTTTGCTTGCAGGTCACACGGACTCCAAGAGGAAGAAACTTTGGCTAAGGGAGTCGAGACGAAGAAGAGCGCCGCCGCCTCGATTCTTCTTGCCCACGTTCGGCGGATTTGGTCCTTTTTTCTAAACCAAATGTTGTCGTCACCGATCGTCATTGTTTGAAAATGTTATCTTTAACATAACGTTAACTTGAGATAATTTGTGTATTAGACTTTCCCACATTTTGCAACAAGTCGTAAAACCCACAAACAAAAAGTGATTTTGTTTGGAAAGACGAACCTCCCTTCCTTGTATTTTGACCCTTTATGTTTCTCATAAACATACGAATGAATTCAAGAAATGTCCATTCTTTTTCATGAGTTCTTATGAAGCGATGAATCCGCAACACAGCAATCGTCATTGAAAATAATTTTTTCACAGTTTATACTTTATGACGTTTAAATAGGGATCAAATGGTGAGCACATTCGGACACAGTCATGGGAGCGCTTTACGTTCCCTGTACAGTAGGTGGCAGTATGCACCAAAATTCTGCAATCCGCCAATGAACAAAGAAGAAATACATTTCTATTTTCGTTTACGTTTTCAAAACTGCCCACGCATCATTAGCGCAAAATGACAGCCGGACATACTTGTGTGCCTGTGAAGTTTTTTTGTATTTTAAATAAATATTGGCGTTGGGATAGGTTTTGAATCGTGTCAAACAATACAAATTTGCCTTTCTGTTGTGTGTACGAATTGGGGTGGAGAGGACTTCAAAAACAAAAACAAAAACAAACAAACAAATTCTAAGAGGAAACGAGCCATTTCAGAAACATTGGAGGACCCCGTGGCTGCTAGCTAATCAAACGAGGACGTAATCAGGAATCACCTGTGCAGTCCTCATTTCACATCTGGTAAGTTATTGTGGCCATTTTTTTTAATTTAACATTTATGTCTTGAAATGTCAGGAATTGAGGAATAATGGCAAGGTGTTTGCTACTAGTGCTAGATAGTAACAAAAATTGAGGTTAGCGTGTTGGGTTGGTCGTGACTCGGGGGCAAGCATTCCAGTGTCTCATGTGGCCCTATGGCAAAATTACTGTAATTGTTTAAACTCTTGAATTTCGTTTCATTGTACATATTAACTTACCCTACGTTCTTTTTGTGCCAATAATTTCGTACGCAACCTGATTATGTCAACTTCGTTTAGAAACTGAAAATGGGTGTCTGTTGACAGCAGCAGGAGTTCAAGTGATTTGGATTTGGATTCTACCCTTGGCCACAATGTAGAATGGGATTCTGTGTAAGGTAAGCCAATTTAAACATAAAATTAAAACATTATGGCGTTCTGGTAGTTTAAACAGCGGCTGTCAGGCACCAGCGTGCTCATGCTGTACTTAATAGTTCAGTAGACGAAATACTGTAAAATATGCCAGGCTTTGTAGAACTCTTGCTCTTCTTGAGCAGCCTCGCCTCATACGAGCCCCCACTGACCTTCAGGTGCGTCTGTATGTGCAAAGGCCCACGCGTGGGAATATGTGCTGTGAGAGGTATGGGGAGGTCAAACAAGATACAAATCCTTTTAATGAACAACTGCCCTTTTCATCTCTACCACGTAATCAGACTTCCACCACATAGATGGATGGACATGTACAACACAGACACACACACGCACACACAATAGTGCTGAGAGCTGCTAGACCGTCAAGCTCTGACGCCACTGAGCATTTATGCAGCTCCCCTGCAAGTGCAAAAATATAAACCGTCAGTAGATCATCTGCTGGATGTCCTCAGAGGTGCTTTGAGCTAATCCCATTTGCAGACGCAATTCCCTTAACTCATTTTAACACGGGTGTCCATTAGAGGTGAATGGACAGACGGATATATTCATATTATTGAGCGGAACTGTTAAATACAGTGAGTTTAACTCATCAAAGTGGCTTGTCAACATTTTCTTAAAGAGCTATGAACAAAATTCCACAACTTATGTCCCGGTACGTCGTTTTAGATAAGAGCTTCCAGATACAAGGGGGATGTGTTATTCATTTTTATGTGCGAAAAACAGATGAAAATAAGTTGTCTGAGTTCAAATGTTAGCCCTTATCATATTTGCCCAAGTCGTTTTTACATTTATTAAGGGCCTGAGATTAAATCGCTGCAAGTGGACTGTTTTCGTTTGTTCAATATCTTTTTTTTCTGAAAAAGGTTAAAAAAAAAACATAGCTAATTATGCTTTTAGGCTAATGCTATTTTTTTTTCTCAAGACTCACAGGAAGCTATTACCAATCCCAGTGGTTCTCGCACTTTTTGGAAGAGCCGCCATCGTTACCGATATTAAAGTACACGAGTAGGCCTGCGTGTTTATCAAAAATGCTTTATTACAAAATGTGTCTTTAACATAGGAGAATAAAAACATGGTTCAATAATGATTGACTTAAAATGGATTGCACATAAAAACGGGAAAAAAAAGTATCCAAACGTTTAAAATCCAACAGTTTGTAAGATTTAATGTGTTGACGTTGAACAGTATTGAGGCAGTGAATATTTTGTGTATTACACTGAAAAAAAAAATGTTTGTGTTGAATGTACAACAGTATTCAATTTTATTTCATCAAGTGGGTGCAGGAGCTATGCATCCAGATTTTTTAATGTATTTTTTTAAGTAGACTCTACAGCACAGGTGTCAAAGTCGAGGCCCGGGGCCCAGATCCGGCCCGCCACGTCATTTTATGTGGCCCGCGGGAGCATATCATGTGTGTCAACTTTCATGATCCTTGCTGAAATCTGTACCGAAATGTCAAATTGTCATGGGCAAGAAATAATGTTGAGATTTTACATCGACCTCCGAAGGAAGCTGAAATTCCGAAGTGGCCCGCAACACAAAAAATGAGTCTGACACCCCTGCTCTACAGCTACGTAAAAGAATTACAAGTATCTGGATCCAGATGATTTTATTTTGTGCAACCGCTTGACAAAATAAAATTGAGTCAATCCAATGAAGACTTTTTTTTGGGTTGCCCGTCAATGGAAGGGTTCAATTCTACTTTTATTTTATTATCGACAGAAGTGATTCTCAAAGCACAGTACAAGTCCCACTTGTGGTCTTCAGCATGTTATGTGGTGTAATGTTTTTGTTGTTTTTTTTTTAATCTATTACTTTATAGATAATTTTAAATTGTATATTTAGCGTTCATAGTGGATTTAATTCCATCGGGAACTTGACAAAGGTAAAATCTCATCGACTATCGCATGTCCTTGTCACCTTAGGATGATGATAAGGACCAAAAGTGTGAGGCAGTTGCTGGCGTGGCATCAGACTGATTCCACGGGCCCGGCTTATCGCGGTCCTCCCCGTTCTTCGCGGGGGTGGAGAAAGAGCGTTTTTAATTAAAAAAAAATAAAAAAATCTCTTGACCTTTTGCGACTCGGGTGTTTGTGGAGCACACGGCGGCGTGGGCGAAGCGCCTCGGTAAAACCGATGATTTTTCCGCTCGATATTGTTTCATAAAAGAGCCCGGGGGGAGTGTTTTTAGTTGATGCTCTCATTATTGTAGCTCCCTGGCTTATTGTGAAATAAGTGTTAGTCGCTTGTAAATTATTATAGCCTGCTTTTTGCTAAACTGGCCCAGTCTCTGGGCAGTGGGGTGAAGTGGCTTCATTTGACCGTTTGCTGTAGTTCACCGAATTCCACCTTTAATCTCACAATGTTCCATTTTTCTTTTCATAAGAAAAGCCGCGTAATTTTGCTGAATTCCAGTAATAAATGACTTTTTCGCTGAATATTATGATGCGGTTCTCGCACTACGTTTCCTCTCATAATATGACTTTGAATTTCTGACTTCCGAGTCAGATTCAGACTTTATTTTCACAGTGGAACACTTTATTCTTGTAAATTAAAAAAATATCTATCTTGTAATGTGATTTGAATTTTTCCAAATATTGTGACATAAGTTTCTATGAATTCGAATTTAATATTATATTTTTGAAGTACAAACTTTATTCAACAAAACATTGACTTTTTCATTGACTGAATATTTTGACTGAAGGTGGGTGTGGTGGTCGAGTGGTTAGTGCGTTGACCTCACAGTGCAATGGTAGCGGGTTTGATTCCAGCTCCGGCCTTCCTGTGTGGAGTTTAAGTATTCTCCCAGTGTCTGCGTGGGTTTTCTCCGGGTACTCCGGTTTCCTCCCACATTCCAAAAACATGCATGGCAGGCTGATTGAACGCCCAAAATTGTCCCTAGATGTGTGTGAGCATGGATGGTTGTTCCTCTCTGTGTGCCCTCAGGGTGCATGAAAGGGTTAACTTCATCCCCCACCCAAATTCTGACATTCTCACGCAATACTGTGACTTGATCATTTCAACAATAATAAATTCACCCAAAAAATGGTGCCAAATTTGACTTGTCGGAAATATGACTTTGGTCTTGAAATAAAAATTCTTGTCGTCTTACTTATCGTGACAAATTCTGACTTTTTCCTCACAACCTGAATTCATACCTTGTAAACGTTGAATTTATTGACATAATTCTGGTCCATGACACATATTTTAAATCTTGTTAGAGCAAAAGTAAGGCAGGTCTTGCAAAAGATAACAGGGCAAAGCAGTCCACTGCTGGGTGATCGAAAAGACTTGTGGCTCAATCTCACAGTCATTTCCATTTTCTCTCAACAAGTCAAATAGAATTTCTGCAACACTTTTTTTTTTCCTTTTTTTTTGTTCCAGGCTGCATTTCACATTCCAGCTGGCTCGTCCAAGCTCGTTTTTACCAGCAAGGGTCGTCTTCATCACTTCCTCCCTGTCGCCTCGCTTTGTCTACATCCCACTCCCTCCTGGGCTTGTCATCTTTACTCACATCATGGACAGTCTCTTGATGACATTTTTTTTTTTTTTTGCAGTATTTGTTTTCCACTATAGCAGACTTTGGGAACACTTGGCCCGGCGGTTGTTTCAACAGCTGGTTTTCGATTCGTCTGGAGCCGGTTCAATGGGTGGTTACAGGGTTGGGCTGGTAGGATCTCATGCTGTACGCGTTCCATTCCCACTTTTGAATAAGTGATGTGGACATCTGGAATTCCGTGCGAGCAGTACAATGAGTGGTTAAGGAGGGTGGGCCGCTCTTGGGCTGGCTTCATAGTCAGATGTCATTGTCTACTTGAGGACTGGGAGTTTGGGCTTCCACGCATTTGCTCATCAGAGTTTACACATTGTATTTTGCGTGGGCTTTTATAAAACGAAAATGCAAACAGAAATGTATTTTTAACCCTCTGAAACTTGGCGTTTCATTTTTCAGACCATCGCAGCGAGGGTCCACAGAAACGATCAGGAGTGTGAAGCAGTCTGAAGAGGGCCCATTTCATGGGTGAGCACACACATTTAAAGGGAATTAAAGGAGCCACTTTGGTTGGCCACGAGTGAAGTTGGCTGCGACCACGCCCACAACGGCGCAGATCTGGCCGCTTAACTTGACTAACCTTCTGTACATTAAGCATGACTAACGTGGCAGTTGCTCTCATGCTTAGACGATTACGGAAGGAGCCTTAAAATCATGACATCCAGTTGTTCACAATCACATGCAACAGTGCGTATAGTTCTAACCTTGGATGGTAAACCAGAGTCAAAAACTCAAAAGCCAAATGCATTACAGGATTTCTGCAGGATGTTTGCCAATTCCTTTTTCGAATTACCTGTATAAGTACTTCAAACGATAAGTATCCCACAAACTAGGATCCCAAAACTCTTGAAATATAATTTCAAGACCATCTTAGAGCATTACCATAGTGCAGTGGTTCTTAACCTGGGTTCGATCGAACCCCAGGGGTTCGGTGAATCAGTCTCGGGGGTTTGACGGAGCCTCTGCCACGCGACTCAACATGTTAATTAGTTATGACATGCCCGCTTGGCCATCACTGGCTGCAGATGATCACATGACATTGCTTGTCCAATCAGTGCTGTGGGAAATTGAGTTCGCGTCATAGTCAATGTGTGTGTAGTGATCGTATGTCCTTCAATTTTTTTAAAAAAAGTATACTTATCCCTTAAAATTTTATTAACTTTTTTCTGTTTTTAATAAATGCGTTTTTTTGTATCTTGAATTTGTAAAAAAAAAAATATACATTTTTTTTTCACTCAAGAAGGGTTCGGTGGATGTGCATATTAACTGGTTGGGTTCGGTACTTCTAAATAGGTTAAGAACCACTGCCATAGGGTATATATAAAAATAAATACCGGTGAATTTTTTTTTTTAAGTGCTAGCACATTATACCTACACATGTAGCGCAAACACTATAATTTCCACTAACAACCCAGGCTAAACTTGGCTCCACCCCAACAGTCAACACCAATGCCTATTTCAGACAGGTCCTTTGTGGAATTTTTGGCCATCTGATAGCGTTTCGGAAAGAGCAGAATAAATGTAAATAATCGTCGGTTTTTCGGTGAGGAGCTCGGGATGGATTTCACAGAGAAAAAAAAAACGCAAATAGGTGAATAAGTGAGGTGCAATTACTGTGTCAGCTGTTATGCTGATGCATGAGCAGTATTGTTGTCCTGCTTGTCCAGTAGGATTCGTCATTGGTGCTCGTCCTAACAGATGCCTGTGCTCCATCATGCATGTGCTCATCTGGTCATGCATTATTTAGTCGCTATAAAGTGCTTCAGAGAGCTTTGTCGGTCTCGAGTCTCCAGTGCAACTTTATGGACACAACATAGTGATTGGTCCTTTAGACGTGATTCAAACAGACGCCACGAAGAGTTTTCTCCAAGGCATCTCGTCCTCGTTAAATGAGGTGTAAAGCCGGTGTTACTAACACGTACGGATGTTTAATAAATCATTGTTGTCCGGGACTAAATCAGCGAGATGGTATCGCGATCGAGCGTTCCCGCCTGGAGTGGCTAAACTGAATTCCTTATAAATTGTTGACCCCCAAAAAAATAAATCAATCGGGCAAATTAGTTGCCATTTTGATTTATCCTTCCCGGTGAGCCGTTTGGGCTTTTTCTGCCAACAGGTTGCCCTCACTGGAATTGAGTCGGATCTCATAACCCCCTCCTCCCTCCACCCCCTCCCCACCTCCCAAAATGCAGTGTAATTAATACAAAAGAGATTTCATGTTTACTTGCGTTACTTGAAAACATGAAGACAGACAATATTTTACTCACAGTCATATCTTCTTTATCCTTTGCAAGAGCGGCTGATATTACTTATCCGAGTCACGTTCAGTAGATGAGTAAAAGGAAGGCGCTGTAGTTAATCACGATGCACACACACACACACACACACACACACACACACACACACACACACAGAGTTGAATTTTTTTATACTATTGAGGTTATGAAATTGTGCAATATTTTAATGTGCTGTTTTTCACAGTGGGAGGGGGGCTGGAGCTGGAATGGATTCATGGTATTTCCATTCAGTGTTATTTTCGGTGGGGCACGATGATTTGAGATGCCTGTGTTTTGCCTTACAAGCATGGTCGTGGAACAAAGAAACTCTCATCTCAAGGCAGCGCTGTATGTCGTCGAATCTGAGCTGTCATGCTTTTGTGAGCTTCACATAGTTTCCCCACCATTAAAATTTCTGACCGATGGTGGGAAAGCACTACTTTGGGCTGAAGTGAGTTGAGTTTTAACTCAACTCACTTCAACATAGTTCCTTGGCACCAAAATGCCCCGAAGGTTCCAAAAGCAAAAATCTGTACATTTGTGAATACCGACCCTTGAACATGCCACCCTTCACTGGATTGTGAACTTTTGAGCATACATTTATTGATTTCCAAGGATTATAGAATAACATCAATAATGACTTTTGTGTTTGTACAAATAGAAGCTTGTTTGCACTTTCCCTCCCCGATATGATCTGATGATCCTTCTCCGCCATTATATCCTTACACAGACAACATTACGGAACCGCCACCCTCTCGTCTGACCTTCCCCGCCATCACGATCCGCTTGAATCCTTTTTTTTCTTTTTTTCCAATAATTCACAGCTCTTTGAAGTCGTCTACTTCCCGGGGGGGAGACTTTGGATCTCGGTGAACGCAAGGATGCGCTCTGTTAACGTTCCTCCGCCGTGTCTTTGGAAGGCCTCTTCAGTTCCGATGCCGGCATACCCCCGCCCCCTCCCTCGCTGTTGTGTACAGCCTGTGTTTGTATTTCTGTGTTTCATCTGCGCAAATATTGGTTTTACGCGCGACTGCTTATCCTTGACAGTCTGAGGTTTCAAAACGCCACAATGTTTGCTTTTAGGGAAACAATTCATTTGCGTGCCCGTAGATGATCGAGCTGTCTTCTCACTTTTCAGGGATTGTTTATCATGTTGGGGAGCAAAGTGGACGGCACGTCTGCCTCACAGTTCCGAAGTATGGAGTGTTCATGTTCTCCCTCCTGCCTTCTTCCCACTTTCCAAAAATCTAAATGTCGGGTTCAATGGTCCATCCGTGTAAATGTGAGTGTGAAAAGTTATTTGCGTATAGGTGCTCAATGACCAGACTCGGGCTTGGTTTACCTCAAGTTTTGCCACCACCAGTACCCATCAATGGCACCATCACAAAAAATGTTACATTTTAGAACGACGGAAATTGTGCCATTTGGTGAGTTGTAGATTGTGCGGCTTTCATCGGCGCGACGATGCTCAAGCATTTCATCCTGTCCCCGCACATGGCATTGAAATAGACAATGGAGACAGCTGGCAGAGCGAGATTGGCATCGCGACTCCGCGTTGGCGCCACGCCATCAGCCCCCTGTCCAATAGGAACAGAGCAGCACACGGGTGCGTGATCCAAGAGCGAAGATGTGCAAAGAGCGCATGGTTGCTCTCAAAAGAGTCGTGGGATTGTCCAAAAATATAGACACAGAGTTACGATTTTTCTGAAATTAACCCTTTCGGGGACAGCGGTTACTACAGTGGACAATTTACCTTGTTATCAGGTTACGGAGTGCATGAAAGGGTTAAAATCCTTTATCCTGATGCTTGGAATTTTTCATGTTGCCTCTAAATTTGTTATGATGTCCAACCTGTAATTGGGAAGCCTTCAATGGCTGCTTGTCATAAATAATATTCAGAATCATCCAATGATTCGCTATTCTGGTTTTTCATGCGCTCACATTGTTTTAAACTAAAAGGCGATTTTTTTTTCTTCAAATTAGTTTTCATGACATCCTCACCCAAATTCTCCGGTGAGTGCTCCTAATTTGGCTAGCAAATAACATTTCACGTTGCATTTAACTCTTGGATGTTCCTTAAATCTTGATCCACTTTGGAAAAATTGGCACCATATTTTGTGATCAACATTTTTCATCCCATCCAAAAAGTGTGTCTTGATCCGTTTGACTTGGAAGAAACTGATTTGAAAACCCCGTCGAGCACCTTAGCTGTGAAGTCTCAAATCACATCTATTTTGGCGCGCAAATATAGCGCTGTGCCACTTGCGCATCTCAGACGGAATGGCTGTCGGTCAGTTTGCAACCGAGACCGAAAGAGTAATTGATGTGAAGTGACGTCGGCTCGTGCAGCAGCAGCAGCAGCTTCCCCGACTGCTCGGCTTGACCCACTTTGCCTCTTACGGTACATTGAAAGGCCTGGCTTAGTATTTTCCAAAACATAGGTGAAAAACTACATGCAGGAATCCAGGTAATCCCAAATGGGGTTCACATGTTATTTCTTGCATCTGGATACTACACAAAATGTTTTGGTGTTTTGCTGTTGAGCCTTTAGAAGCGGCCATTTGCTCTGGGTCAGCAACATGTCCACGACACGAAACTGTGCAGTCCATTATTATTTAATTTACCGCCTCGGATAGTGGGTTAGCGCTTTGACGGATGATCATAGCCCAAGAGCCTCAGAGGTGCCACGGCTGTATCTCTGGATCGCATGTCAGGGGCGGCAGCAGTTCCCCGCAAAGCTCCCTACATGCACGTTGGAATTCATGACGGCCGGCCATTAGCGCTAGATACTTATATTTAAACCTTTCAAGCACAAATAATGATCACCTGATAACCTTGATAAGCTGTCCACTGTAGTAACCGCTGTCCCTGAAAGGGTTAAGCATCAATCTGTGCTGTAATAACGACTCCCGCGGTCTTTCAAGGCACTGCTCTCGAGTCCCCAGCGGTTAATAAGCAACGGGTTCGAAATGGTACCTTCAAACCAAAATGGCTTGACCGTCTTTAGTGCATCTGCTTCTGATCGACATGCCTACAAAATTTCTGGTTGTCAAGGACAACTGGTTTTGGGGGCTGCATTATCATTTTATTTTCTTTTAGCACTACCAAGGAGATTTTTAGGACAAGATGTGGAATGGCAATTTATTTGGCCGAAGACTCATAACATCGATGAAAGGGCGCGATTTTCCAGAGGGCCTTCATACAGCACTTGTAAAACATATCGCTATATTCACAACACTTCTACGTTGTCAATCAAAGCTGGGCTTTATTGTCTTCGATATTGAATTACATTGCTCGGCTGTTTTGAAATACCTCCTCAATAGAAAGCTCGCCAGAGAAATGAACACCTGGGCTTGTTTGATCACTAATGAATTGCAGATTGGCTTTTGTAATGTCATCTGTGGAGTTGTTTATTGTGGCTTTCATGGGCAAATAAGCTTCAGCACACATTCATGAACCGTGCAGAGAGCCACACTAATCTCCAGTCAGAATCTCCAGTTCGAATAAGTGGGTCGCAAAAGGCCCAATTTTTGTATGTCTCCGCCTGACCAATCACAATGGAAAAATGCTGACCCTCTTGTGGGCCAGCTAGCTGACCCTGTGAGGCAAACTTGAAATCTGATTCGAGTGGATTAAAAATCCCCATGACACTGCAGTCCACGGACTGGTGGCAAGAGTAGCACCAAATCGAAACATTCTCATGCTAGATAACTACAGAAAATGGGCCAATGTCCAACACTATTTCCTGTCTGCGCTGTGACTAAAATGTTCATACTGCTGCATGGTCACATACACCCCGATGCACCGCTGACCTGTGATGAACATCTGCCTGGAAGCTATTTCGCAGAGTTTAAAAAGAGATCATTTCCGGTCTTATTCTTTCCATTCTTTTGTTTACATTCAACACCTGCGAGGGAATGATATTTTTCCATCCAGCTGCAGAGGTGAAATGGAAATGAAATAACTAGAGTAATTCCACACAGATAACCGTTTTCACAGCCATTTGCACAGAGCCTCCTGTGAGTTAGACGATATGTGTTGCATTATTCAGTTAAACTAGTTTTGTTTTTTTTCTCCCCGAACCTTGTTTCTTCCTACAGCCCAAAACAAAAACGAATGTAGATCCTGGAAGAGAAGTACATTTGAAGTACAGTGGTACCTCTACTTATGAGCGTCTCTTCATATCAAATTTTCAAGTTACGAAACACCTCAACAGGAAAATATCGCCTCTTGTTCGGAAAGAAATTTCAAGATACGAAAATACAGTAATCTAATTGTAAGATGTATTTGTTACATATTTTGATGCATTTTTATGCTTTAGAAAACATTTGTCTGAATTTTGCTGTGGGCTTGGAACGGATTAGGGCATTTACATGGGAAACACGTCATAAAAATTTTTCTAGTTATGAAATTTCTTGTAGAACCAATTAAGAGTAGCTGTACCACTGTACATTGTTCACCAAAACAGCAGCACCTACTGACACAGGATCAACAGCGTCACATAAAAAATACAAATCATAATAATTATTTATAGTAGAAATACTTAAGAGTTTAGCAAACCCTTCAAAACTTAAAAATGTTGGGAACTGCACTATTTTAAATTCATTCCCCGGGGATGTCGGCCACTGACGTGCGATCGTTTTGACAATTGAGGCTTAACCAGTAAACAAGTATTCGGCAAGTTCAATCAGCCGACCTCAGAATAAGACAAAATGTCTTTTTAACGCGACCGGAATGGTGTGGCTATGCTCCCTCAGTCACATTTTGAAGACGCTGTCATTGAGTTTCATCATATAACGGCAAAATAAAGTCATTAGTGCTTCTTCGAGTATCCAAGGATGATGACACAAATGCCTCAAAGCTGACTGTAACAGGGGGAGGGAAATGATAGAAAGTACATTTTCACGTCTCAAGGATGGGTTTTTTTTTTCCCCCTCTTGTTTTATAGTGGCAATCGCTATTCTTTTTTGCCAAACTTTGGAGATGTTAAACCGTGCAACTTTATTCTTTTGCCACTGGCCAAGAAGTGTATTTTCCATTCCAAAGTCAGAATTGTTGATAGCTTATTGTCAAAGGGGGGGGGGGGGACACACACAATGGCCGTGGAAATCAAATCAAACTGACAGAAGTGCTAATACAAAAACAAAAATGACGACTGAGAATAATTTAGGAAAACTCGATATTTATTTTGAATCGAATAGAATAAAAAAAAAATCTAGTGTCTTAATCTCGTATTTTTAGCATTTCTTTTGGTTCTTCATATCGTTTGAGGACTGTTTGCCTACTCTGAGACCAAGCTTACTGACTGCGCAACATAATTCAGTCCAGAATGGCTTTCTAGTCTTGTATGTATTTAAGACATCATGTGGCAGATGGAGCAAAGCAGCCCCAGAATATAACCAAGCCTCCTCAACGTTTCACAGTAGTTAACACTTTTTTTTTCCTCTGTTCTTTTAGAGTGACTGTGATTTTTGTCTCTCTCAATTTTGGGTGCGGGGGGTGGGGGGTGTTTGTCAGTATGCGTTTTGGCAAATGCCACTCTCATCAGTTCCAAGTTATTTCAGTGGGTCTTTTCTTTCTTTAGCACAAGGGTACAAACAGCTTGCAGGAATCTTATTCTGCCAAATATTGGAATCATCCGGACCAATCATTCGGGTAGTAATGATTAATTTATTGCTCGAAGTGTTAAAAATATACGGGAAGAGGAGAATCACATATTAAATGGTAATATTGAGAGGGAGGGGAAAAAAATGACAGTATACTTCCTGTTCTCAATCTCATCTGTGACGAAGGCCGGAGATGAGTGTGGGACCCTCCCGGCCCCCCCGGGGATCGAACCAAGCCAGCAGTTCGGGGAGGTCTTTGAACATCGTCCAGCTGCATCCTCTTCAAGGCCTTTCGTTTGAAACGTTTGTATTTTTTTCCCCCTCCTACCGACTAACAGCTTTCGATGGCTTTTACCGTGCGCGCCTCTCTATTAATAGTGAGAGCAGGGCACTGTGAATGAGCAGCGGTGGTCACAAGGTCGGAGGACTTAATGCCGCCCGCTGCATGTTTATTGCAGCCACACACAGCCCATCGCCGCTTCCCCTCATTTAATGTCAGGCAAAGGCCAAGCTACTATTAAAGATTCATTTGCATACCCATCGGAGTTCGGATGACAGAGGGCAACACAAAGATTTGCAAATTGTTCGTGCTGGAACTTGTGAATTTGTTCCAAGTACACTCTGTTGGTCGTGCATAAGCCCGAGGCTACTTGTAAATTAGCGTTAGCCCGGCAGAGGCGAAGAGGCTTTGACAGCTGGAGTGTCTCCACCGTCGTGAGTGGACAGATGGGCGGACGGGTGGAAAAGCAGGTCTGGGATGTCGCTTGCTTTGATTTCATGGCCCTCTCTCCTTTTATCTCTTTTTCTCACTCTCGCCCTCCCTCCGGTGGTTGATTGAATTTGGTGGCTTTTTTTTTTTTCAGTTATTCAAACTTATTCAGCCATGGATTCATTTCTGCATTTTTGCATAACGGCTCGTCTCTTTTGCGACTTGTCTAGTACTGCCTAATGACTGATTAGATTGTTGCGTATGCTTGTGGTTGGAAGGCACAGTTCCTGTCGAAGGACGACAAAGTAAGGCGAGACCATTTTCCATCCATCCATTTTCCGATCAGCTTTATCCTCACAAGGGTTACGGGGGGGTGATGGAGCCTATCCCAGCTGTCTTCGGGCAGTAGGCGGGGGACACCCTGAACTGGTCGCCAGCCAATCGCAGGGCACACAGAGACGAACAACCATCTGCGCTCACACTCGCGCCTCGAGACAATTTCAATCAGCCTGCCATGCAAGTTTTTTTTGGAATGTGGGAGGAAACCGGAGTACCCGGAGAAAACCCACGCAGCCACGGGGAGACCATGCAAACCCCCCACCGGTCGACGCGCTAACCACTGGACCAGCGGGCCGCCCACCATTTTTCCTGGGTAAAAAAACCAAAAAACAACAATGGTAGTATCCATGTACCGAGTTCGATCCCAGCTTTGGCCTTCCTGTGTGGAGTTTGCATGTTCCCCCTGTACCTGCGTGGGTTTTCTCTGGGTACTCCGGTTTCCTCCCACATTCGAAAAACATGCATGGCAGGCTGATTGAACACTCAAAATTGTTCCTAGATGTGAGTGTGAGCGCGGATGGTTGTTCATCTCTTGTGTGCCCTGCGATTGGCTGGCAACCGGTTCAGGGTGTCCCCCGCCGATGAAGACAGCTGGGATGGGCTCCAGCATGCCCCACGAACCTTGTGAGGATGAAGCGGATCAGAAAATAGATGGTAGTGTCCACATGAAGTGAAAGCTCTCTATTCATTAGGAACCGAGTCCTGCCGCGAAAAGTGAGCATTTGCCAGTAAAGGATAGCCGCTCCTCCTGATGAACTTTTCAGCCGTTTATTGACCACGTGGCCATCCAGCACCTCAATACAAAACGATGAACCTTTTAAAGTACCTTTTGGTTTTGAAAAATTATTGGCCAAGTTCCTTGAAGCGGGAAAGAAGTCAGAAGGTCAACAGGAAAAAGAAGCCGGACTCTGAGCTGCGCTGATCAGAGATAATGTATTCCAGAAAGTAAGCAGAACAATTTCTGAGTGTCTCACAGGGAGAGAAGAGAGACTGATTTAGAATGAGCAAAGCACAGGCTTACTGTATAGACACCCCCAGTTTTCAAAATGGCCAACCTTGGATCTGCTGATCTCATATCATATGGAACTGAAAATAATAGAATTTGGTTAAACTTCCTTTGTGGTATGATGACATCATTGTCCGGCGATGTGTGACTCACTTGTTTTTTTTTTTTTTTTTTTTTTTATCGCCGCCCTGCTCAAAGCTTCCTTTTGGTATGGTTAAACAAGATACCAACTGATGGGGCACATGTCGCTAAAATAAGGGCTGAGGGTCTTTTTTTTTCAGCAACGTTGGGTTGTTTTCTTTGTGTGATGACTCCTCCTTTTTTGCATCTTTTCTCACAGGGAAAAAAAACCCACATTCATTATTAATGCAGAGCGGCGAGCCGGTGATGGATTGGACTTGTTGCCGTTATTTATCAAAACAATGTGGAGTTCATACTACACTCTTCATAATATCCTCTCCTCTCCCATTTTTTGGGCTTTTTTATCCTTCACGCCCTGCGGGGGCCTTCGCTCATTTTTCACGGCGTGATGGCCAGCTGCACCCGCCGCTGACGATGCCCTAATCAAACTTCCATTTTAACATCACAGATGGCTTAAAAAAAAATACAAATAAATCCAATCCCAGGCAGTGAACTGGGGTGATAGATGGCTTGCGAGGAGAGCAAATTGTAAAAGCGGCTCAACTGGGAGAAACGTGATCTCCTCAAATGATCTTGCAAGGGGTTCCTCTCTGTGGCATCACGGACCAACCGCCGTCCCTTTGCTCATCTGTGCTGCACATGTGCGTTGATAGTTGATGAGCACGTACGGGAAATGAACGAGCATACACCCGGTTTACGTACTGCCCACAATTGCAGTGGTGGTCAAGCCAACTATAATAAGGACACCTAAAGCCCCGTATAGTGATATTGACCCAACTGTTTTCTTTCAGGGCGGCCCGGTAGTCCAGTGGTTAGCACGTCGACTTCACAGTGCAGAGGTGCCGGGTTCGACTCCAGCTCCGGCCTCCCTGTGTGGAGTTTGCATGTTCTCCCCGGGCCTGCGTGGGTTTTCTCCGGGTACTCCGGTTTCCTCCCACATTCCAAAAACATGCGTGGTAGGCTGATTGAACACTCTAAAATTGTCCGTAGGTGTGAGTGTGAGCATGGATGGTTGTTCGTCTCTGTGTGCCCTGCGATTGGCTGGCAACCACTTCAGGGTGTCCCCCGCCTACTGCCCGGAGACGGCTGGGATGGGCTCCAGCACCCCCCGCGACCCTAGTGAGGATCAAGCGGTTCGGAAAATGAATGAATGAATGAATGTTTTCTTTCACTTCCAACACACTTTGTGCCAGCCACCCCCGTCCCCACCCCGGACTCTCTTATCTAACTGCAACAGGCAGCCGGAACTTACGATCTGTAGCTTTTGAGGTATGCCTCAAATTTAAAAATAACAAACACAAAATGCGGTACGAATCCATGTTTTCTCGATCATATTTTGAAAATCGGCTGCATCGACCATTTTGGAATGGGGAGAAGATTAATTCTTTCTCCAATATAATCACCCCCCCCCCCCCCCAATTTGGGGTCACTCGAACAACCAAACCAAAGAAACACATTGGCCACAAATGACTTCTCTCCTTTATCTCTGCTCCGGCAAACAAACACATCCTGCTCAGTCTTTTAAGACCTTGAACAACCCCATTAGAACCTTCTCCAACAATGAAAATGGTCATTGATCAGTAAACTCGTGGCTATTAATTAAACTCGTTTGTGGAGAGCTTTTTCGGACATGCGGTCAGAGGACGAGATGGAAGAACCTGTCAAGATAGAGAGCCATTTTAAGAGACAATATCATAAATCCTGCTCAAAATAAGGCTTTATTAATGCAGGTGATTCTTCCGCACCAAGTAAGCTCGGCCTCATATGCGGTGACTGACTTGCAAATGAAACAATGAAGCCTCCCGACAATTCCTCAAACTGAATACCTTGTTTCCTTTTTGCAATACAGTATCCTATCCTTTGCGAAACCGGATCTTCTGCAATCTCTGCGACCAAAACAATAAGAGGTGGTTTTAAGTCGCCACCAAAGGCCCAGGTATCAAACGCACGGCAAGGTGCCTGGACGAAGGCCCCAGACCGATTGCTGCGGTTACTGCATCTGTCACGTCGGCCGGGGCGGCAAATTCATCAGGTGGAGATTGACTCTTCAGAGCGTGCCGACGAGAGGGCTCTTGTGCATTGGAGTCTCCAGTAACGAGGCTCAGAGGCAAAGCTTTAATGGATGTGACGTCAACTGGGCGAGGAGAAGGCGGGAGGGAGGCAGTCAGGCCATGAAAAGAGAGAGAGAGAGAGCATCCGAATAATTAAAGTGTCCCTTTTTGTGTGCGGCTACATTTGTTACCTTATGAGGCCAAGTAGATACTCATGTACTCGTGCGTACTAAACCAGTGGTTCTTAAAATGGTTCATTGGAACATAAATCCTCCCTTCTAAAGCCAGTACCCCACTGAGTGGCGTGAGTTTTCGACAAGAAAACCTGTTTGTTTGTTTGTTTGTTTGTTTGTTTATTGAACATATATAAAACATACAATAACATGACAAAATGCAAACAAAAATTATGAAAGGAAAATAAAAGTAAAAGTAAGTAATACAAACATCATCACAGTTATATGTTCAAAGGAGTAGGAAGAAGTATACAACTTATCTAGTCCTACCCCTTTTTGAGCAATAATGTATATTGATCATTTCCAATACCAAAGAAAAGAAGAAATCTAAATTTCATCAAATACTTTTACCCTTTTGTGTACTATGCTTATCTATTGATACACCTTTCGGTTTGTATATATGTATCATTATTCTTTCTACTTTTTATATCAAATGACTCATATTCATTATATATACCACATTTCTTGAATACATTCAATAAGTTGTTCAAAATCCAGAACAAGAACAAACCATAGTATTACTATATTTTATAAGTACCAGTATATAAAATTTATCTTCTTAACTTTGTTTTATGTAGTTTTTTTGTACTAATCTTTTGAATTTGTTTTTGAACTCGTCCAAAGATTTACTCATTTTCAGATCCATCTCAACCTTATTCCACAGATTAACTCCTATTACTGATACACACCTTTGCTTGATGTTTGTTCTTGTTCTGGATTTTTTGTATTGATTAATACCTCTTAGATTATAACAACTATCTCTGATTTCAAAAAGCTTCTGGATATTTTGACAAAGGAGATTGTTATGTACTTTATACATTAATTGGGCAATTTTGAAGTCAACCAGGTCATAGAATTTCATTGGATTTGATTTGATGAATAGTGGATTTGTGGGTTCGATATATTTAGACCAATTGATTATTCTGATTGCTTTTTTCTGTAGTTTTAAGACAGGGAGTGTGTTTGATTTACAGGCGTTACCCCATATTTCCACACAGTAGGTCATATATGGGAGTAATAATGAGTAATATAATGTGTACAAGGAACTCATATTCAACACATCCTTAGTTTTATGGAGTATCCCGATAGTTTTGGACATTTTCCTTTTAACATTATCAATGTGTGGCTTCCAGGATAGTTTGGTGTCTATTACGAGTCCAATAAACTTATTTTCATAAACTCTTTCTATTTCAATTGAATTTATCTTTATTTTAACTTGGTCTTTAATAGGTCTCGTACCAAAAATAACTAACTTAGTTTTTGTTAAATTTAAAGATAGTTTATTTCTGTCGAACCAGTTTTTTAATTTGGTTAATTCATTTTCCACAGTTTTCAGGAGTTGTTCCATATTTTTTCCACAGCAGTAGAAGGTTGTGTCATCAGCGAATAGGACACATTTGAATTGTTTTGTAACACTACAGATGTCATTTATATATAGAATGAATAATTTTGGTCCAAGCACTGATCCCTGTGGCACTCCATGGGTAATCTTCAGTGAGTTGGATTTTTTGTTGTTGAATTGCACATACTGATATCTATTTTCTAAATAACTTTCAATCCATTTATATGCTATACCTCTGATACCATATCTCTCTAATTTATTCAATAATATAGTATGATCTATTGTATCAAAAGCTTTCTTCAGATCCAAAAAAATCCCAACCGTGAATTCCCTATTGTCTATGTTAGTTGCTATTGCTTCCACAAACTCCATTACTGCCATTAAGGTTGTACGTTTTTCTCTGAAGCCATATTGATTTTCACTTAACAGACCGTGTTTGTTTATAAAGTTGTCAAGTCTGTGAGAGAATAATTTTTCTAATATTTTTGAAAATTGTGGTAGCAGTGATATTGGTCTATAATTTGTGAA
>NW_017804903.1:446526-457504 GCF_001891065.2 Hippocampus comes
TTTTCACCTAAAAACGCCTTACTATACATGGTCATTTTTTTCGGCTCAAAATGCCTTACTATACATGGTCGTTTTTTTCGGTTAAAACCGCCTTACTATACATGGTCGTTTTTCCGCTAGCCCACGCTGCCTCGGTGGTCGAGCGAGTTCAGCCACTGCCGTCGCCCTCGTCACCGCCGCCGCCGGGCCCACCGACCGCTGGAGCCCCAGACGAACGTCGCTGCCACTCACTCCCACTGGCCGCCGCCGCCGGGTCCACCGACCACCGGAGCCCCAAATCTCGTTGGCTGTCGCTCGCTCTCGTTGGCTGTCGCTCGCTCTCGTTGGCTGTCGCTCGCTCTCGTTGGCTGTCGCTCGCTCTCGTTTGTGATGGTTAAAACTGTTGCCCGACGTCTTCACGACCGGAAGCATTGTGCTGAACAAACTGTAACCTGGTAACATGATTAGCTGTCCACTGTAGGAACCGCTGTGCCTGAAAGGGTTAACCAGGCAGCAGTAGACGAATTAGCCTGATTTGCCATCATTACCGCCAATGTAAATACTCAACAGGTCTAACATTTGCCGTTGTCAGGCCAGATTAGAATAAGACACCTTTTAGAATACAGTACTCCATACCTCTACTTATGAAATTAATTGGTTCTGGAAGAAATTTCTTAACTAGAAACGTTTGTAAGTAGAGACACGTTTTCCATGTAAATGCCCTAATCCGTTCCAAGTCCTCCAAAATTCAGACATAAATGTTTTCTGAAACATAAAAATGCATCAAAATATGGAACAAATACATCTTACCATTAGATTATTGCAAAGTAAATGAGAGTTGTGTATAAAACAAAGAATGAAGAATAAAAATGATGGTCATTTAACTTTTAACTGCGTCATCGATTTTTAGTTTATGTTCTCTCTCAGAAGTGGTTTTTGCCTGGCGTTTTGTCAAGAACTGATCCAAGGACATTTGCTTTTGTCGGCTTTTAACAATCCTTCGAAAATGTCCAAGGCAAACGTCAGCGTAGTGAGCGATCGCCCGACTGGTGAACGCTTTTTCTGAGGGTGATTCATATTTACGTAAAACCATCGGAACACGTCATGGCCCGCGGGGCGAATGACAAGGACGCTGCATGGACTCATCTATCTATTTCACAATCTACACACATAGACACATACGGTAGAGGTCCCTCTCAGCCAATGGGATGCCAGGAAGAGTCTAGGTAATAGCTAATAGCAGAGCCGCTATAAATATGTTGCGTTCAGGAAACTCGGAGCTGCGAGTCGGAGCCCATACTGTAGTTTTACCTTTCGTATCTCGAAATTTCATTCGTAACAAGAGGCAATATTTTCCTGTTGACGCGTTTCGTAACTTGAAAAGTTCGTAAGTAGAGATACCACTGTAATCTTTCTGAGACATCCGATAATCGTAAGGGGTGAAAACGATGAACTTTCAGGGACAACTGATAATCAGGGCCTTCAGCGCTATAGCATCCGTTACCTGTTTAGAGTTATTGGATGGATTGTGGTTCACTTAGCGGACTTTTGTGCCTTATGGATCGATTGGCAACCTGTCCTGGCGTAGGGTAGTCCACCTTGCACTTTGCGTCTTACTCCCACGGCAAAACACGGAGTATAAATCAAACGGTATTGATGTGGTTTGTTGAGAATGGTTGCTGGCGTCAGAGGAGAGAACATCACAATGTGCCGCGAGTCTCCCCTGGCAGGTGTCCGTGGGCTGAAAGAGGATCCACGCATGAGTATGAATAATAAAAGAGACATGAGGTGCCGCTGCTGGTAGATGAACAATGCTTTCAGATTGCCGAGTTCTCCCAAGGACTGGAGGGAGTGGTAATGAGGGTTGAAGGATGATGCTGATGGGGCGAAATGTGCGCGCCGCATCTCGAGGACACCGACTCAATGCGTTGTTGCAGGGCCCCTTGTTTGGAAGCTGAGCGAGCCAATTAATCCAAGTTAGCTCGCGTCAGCCCCCCCACCCCCTCCCGGCTGCCTCTCAATCACTCCAAGTGGACGGCACTTATTCGTAGCGCCATTATTTTTAGCACGCTACAATTTCATCTCCCTGCCTCTTGAATAATTGGCAGCATTGGAAGGAGAGCCCGATGAATCCGTTTTAAAGAAGGGAAACAACGCTAGCCGTCATGGTCAAATTTTGTCAGTAAAAATTAGATATTCGGAAATTGTACGAAAAGTTAGCACAACGGTTTTATGGTTTTACCACGTCTCAGTTCTGAGGTTCTGGGTTCGAATCTTGGCTCCGGTCTTCCTGCTGGGAGTTTGCATTCCGTGATCTCAAAACATGCATTCAATTTGCCCTCTTTAGTTCATGTTCTCCCTCAGAACTGATCTAAGGACGTTTTTGCTTTTGTCGGCTTTTAACAATTCTTTGAAAATGTCTGAGGCAAATATCAGCATAGTGAGCGATCGTCTGACTGGTGAACACTTTTTCTGGGTGATTTACTTAAAACTATCGGAACACCTCGTGGCCCAAGGGGTGAATGGCAAGGACGCTGCAGAGACACATATCTCTCTATTTACAAGCATGCGGTAGAGGTCCCTCTTAGCCAATGGGACGCCAGGATGATGCTCGCTAATAGCCAATGGCAGAGCAGCTATGAGTATGTTGCGTTCAGGAAACTCGGAGCTGCGAGTTGCAGCCCTTTCTGTATTTTTACCTTTCGTGTCTTGAAATTTCTTTCGTAACAAGAGGCAATATTTTCCCGTCGAGACGTTTCGTAACTTGAACATTTCGTATGAAGAGACGTTCGTAAGTAGAGGTACCATTGTATAAAACTGTCGATATATCGGAACGCCAGGGAACATTTTTGATTTTTATGCCAAACCATGTCAAAGTTGACTCGTTAATATTGTTTTTCAATCTATGTGGATAACCACACCAGCTCAGTGCCGGATGAAAAAAAAAAACTGTACTGGCAGCTCCTCCAGCGCCGCGGTCACATGGTTGAATCTGTAAACTAAGCACGTAACACCGGGAATAGGAATTAAGCAAAGCCTCAAGGTAGACATTCTGCTTCAATCTTTTATTGTAATTGAATTATTTGATTCATCGTTTCCACATAAGAATAAAAACACCTTGTAGGTATTTTTTTCTGATTGGACAGAGAATTTTTGAACCACTGGGGATTTTTAGGCTAAAACAAGACACAACATACTTGCTACGAATCGTTCTTGAAGCCAACATCAAGCCACACTCCTAAATAGATGCAAACATTTCAATCAATCAATCGAGCTATCAATCAATGAAGAGCTCAGCTGGGGTTTTCTACTGCTAGGGATGCCTTTTCTACATGTCAGGGTATGTTCCAGCCCATGAGAGAAGGGAGTACATGTGTTCATTCCGCCATGAGTTCATTCTCTCTCTCTATTTTTCCACACCATCTTGGGAGCATTAAAATCCTCTGATCTGAGGATCTGACGGGGCCTGGCTCATGATGAAATTTGTGTGGCGTACCTTCGGGCAAAGACATGTAGATCAGACTTTTTGGGGAGGTGAAAGGGAAATGCAAACGTGATGTGTCGCCAGTTCGGAATCTCGGACACGGTTGTTCGTCTTGTGGATGACGAGTGTGATTGCTAAGATCCTTGATACACTGAAACCAGTTCGCCTTCGATCGGCGCTCTGAAATTCAAGCTGCCAGAGGCAAACCCTTGCGTGGTTTCTTATTGTTGAGGCGAGGGGAGGGGAGAAAACAACATTCCCAGATGGGAGGGAGGAAAATAAAAAAAGCCTGGATTTAATGATTCTCGTAGAAGAGGGAGGCGGGAGTCACAGGGAGATAAATGGACCCAAGTCGCCACGGGACAATCAAGTGAAACGCGGGGAGACGGTCATTTATTATTCAGTCTTGAACGCCTCCGAGGCGCAGGACTGTGCAAACCCAACGCCATCAAATCCCATCTTCATCGAAGGCATCAATGTGATCATGTAAATGGAACACTACCTTGGAATGAAATACTCCCATTTTGTTGTCTTTTGGCCTTATCTACCCTAACGAAATAAAGAAACATTTGGCAGTTTCATTCCAGGAAGAATCAGTGACCATCCATCCATCCATTTGTAGACCGCTTATCCGGGGTCGGGTCAACAGCTTTAGCAGGGAAGCCCAGACATCCCTCGCCCCAGATACTTGTTCCAGCTCTTCCCGGGGGATCCTGAAGCGTTCCCAGGCCAGCTGGAAGACATAATAGTCTCTCCAGCGTCTCCTGGGTCATCCCAGAGGCTTCCTGACGTGGGACATGCCCGGAACACTTCACCAGGGAGGCGTCCTGGAGGCATCCTAATCAGATCCCCGAGCCACCCCATCGGGCTCCTCTCGACGAGGAGGAGAAGCGGCTTGACTCTGAGCCCCTTCCGGATGACCGAGCTTCTCCTCTTATCTCAAAGAGAGAGCCCGGACACCCTGCGGAGGAAACTCATTTCGGCCGCTTGTATCCGGGATATTTTTCTCTCGATCACGACCCATAGCTCGGGACCATAGGTGAGGGTAGGAACCTAGATCGACCGGGAAATTGAGAGCTTCGCCTTGAAGTCCCAAGCAAAACGAGGGCGTCATCAGCCGGGTGGCGCTCTCCAGCACACCCTCCAAGCACTCCAAATTCAAGCGCCACCTCTTCACTGTAGAACGGGAGCAGATTAATACGTTTGGTATTATTTGGTTTTCTTTCAGGCGGTCCAGTTGGTCCAGTGGTTAGCGCGTTGACCTCACAGTGCAGAGGTCGTAGGTTCAATTCCAGCTCCAGCCTCCCTGTGTGGAGTTTGCATGTTCTCCCCGGGCCTGTGTGGGTTTTCTATGGCTACTACGGTTTCCTCCCACATTCCAAAAACATGCATGGCAGGCTGATTGAACGCCCAAAATTTTCCCTCGGTGTGTGTGAGCGCGGATGCTTGTTCCTCTCTGTGTGCCCTGCGATTGGCTGGCAACCGGTTCAGGGTGTCCCCCGCCTACTGCCCGAAGACGGCTGGGATAGGCTTCCAGCACCCCCGTGACCCTTGTCAGGAAAAGCGGATCGGAAAATGAGTGAATCACCAAATGGTTTTCTTTCATCTTGGCTTGTTGCTCTTTCGAACCACAATAATCCTTGAATTGTGGCTTTTTATGATGAGTATAATCAGTGAGCGTTCAACTGTCATTTGCTGTATGACTGCAGTGGGAAGGGGCCGGGGGGGGGGGGTGTCATCAGTGGTGGTGGTGGTGTTCGTGGTGTCGAAGGCTGGAGGGGGGGTTCACATATCGATTCATCCCCCCGCGGCAGCGTGCCAAGAAGCCTCTTTCATAATCCTTCTCCGCCTCAATAATTCATCACTTGCCCTCAAAATTTCATCAGCACCTCCACGATGGAGACCATCTCAGCCACCAGCGAGGCGGCGGGCGACGTGGATTTTAAGCGTAGAAGTAGACAGGTGGGGTGATGATGATGCCAATGATACACCATCAACCCGGACGGGGGGTGGGGTGACCTCCATGGTGCAGCCGTGTGCCTAACTTGGTCCCAGGGTGCTGGAAAGCTGCCCACTTAGCCTCGCTAATGGTTTGTGCCGTGCTCCCCACTGCGCTGGGTTCAAAGCAGGGGAAACCATTCATGTATATTTGATGCGTCTTAATCTGGCCATGCTAATAATGGAAACCTCTACAGGAGGTTTGAGATCCAGGGAAGATGGCGAAGCGTGTTCAGTATTGGGGGACACAGTCGGTCTGGATTGCACTAAGGGGCGATTGGTTTTTGAAAGGTTGCCGAATGCAGAAATTGGAATCTGTCTGACCAGCCAAAGTGAGAGAGGATTGAACCCTTTCATGCACACTGTAACCTGTTAACATGATACGTTGTCGTAACCTCTGTGCCTGAAAGGGTTCGAATGAGATTTCGGTTTTTACTTGGGTATTTTTTTTTTTTTTTGGGTAGACTTTTCCCCAATTATTTTAAACAAGCACAAGCAATAAATGAATGTGTATAACAATAAATAACATCAATATGCGTGTCAGTCTGTTCAAATGCTCACAAACATCTGTCTATGAATTCACGTACAATTGCAAATTTGCTCTGTGCATTCATTACACAAAATGCCAACTGTAGATTTACCCATACAGTACTCATGGTACAAATAGGTCCGTTCGCACTACCTTAGAAATATGTAACTATATTTGATTTGGGTGGAACACTCTTTTTTGCCTTTGTGGATGAGAATGTGTCATTTCCACTTACACAATTATAAATTTTACTTTCACTCTGATTTCATTTTTTTTCTTTTTTTCTTTTCTCTCCGCAGACTGAAAAGACACATTTTTGGTGGGTTGACGGCTTCGCTTCAAGACAAGGTGCGATATCTATTATTATTTCTTTTTATAATTTGTATGCAACCAAAATGAGAACAACGTGTGGGTATCCGTCGAGTGAGTTCATCCATCAGAAATACCCCCCACCCCCCCCAAAAAAGAAAAAAAACTTCCGGCTTAATCTTCAATACATGCGCATCAATTCAAAGCATACATGAATGTCAGATTCACCTGCCTACGTACACTTACACACACACACACACACACATAGACTGACATACACACACTGCTCTGCCAATTTCATTTTTACACCGGCTCAAGTAATAAACCGTCGACAGAGTGGAGTTCTGGCTCTAAGCTTCGGCTTGAACTGACCTCCATTCTGCGGTGGCTATATATGGATTGGTCTTCTTTTTTTTTTTTTTTTTTCTTCCTCGCAAGGCTGCAGGAAGACAGACGGCGGGTCTCGGTGTTGTTTAGTTCATCGTCACAACTCACGCATGACATCTCATTTGCAGTTAAGTCTGCGCCGCTGACTTGTTATGGCCAAACATGTAAAAACAAACGCGTATGGAGTGCGCTACACCTGCTACTTCATGACCATAAAGAGGACATGAGCGACAACTAACCTTGGGTCACGACTGGAAACATCCGTCCATTCACATGATTTAAGTTTGAGTGAGTTTTTAAAGAGAACAAATTTTCGCTTGGACTTAACTCATTCACTCCCAAAGACGTTTTTAAACGTCTTTTTAGACTTGGTCCAGAATTGGCTGGTACTGAATGAGTTAAGAGCAAAAATTTGAGATGTGATGGTCCGTTCATATACACCGCCATACCATAAGCGATGTATTGTACAAGGAAACACGCACAACCTTCCTGTCCGGAAAGGTCTCAAATTCGGTTTTCCTACTTCATAGGTATGTAATTTGTGCTTGGACAGGATTTTTGTAACGGCCCAAAAGCAATGACTTCCACATCATAGCGTTATTAATAGCGATTTTGCCCAAAAGCCTACATGAGTTGGCAGCGAGGGAGAAAAGTGCACCGCGCTGCATCATCCTGGACCTGTTTTTTTTTTTTAAGCTCAGCACAAAACTTAAAAAAAAAAAAAAAAAAAAAAAAAAAAAATAGAGGTGACGACAACTGATCCATGCAAGGTCAGAACGAGGCTGGCTCGGCTTGAGGGATCTGGTTGTAGTTTATTATACACCACATCATCTGTTCCATTTTTTTTTCCAACCGTCGCTATCAAGACACAAACGTTAATGCAAAATTCACAGCCCTACTTCCCTCTGTCCGTGTTTCTTCCTTTTCCCCCTCCAGCTGTCTACTTTGCATCATTTGCAAATAAACTAACCGCCGTCGCTTGCAAGAGTAGCGAGAGGAGTTTGCGTCAAATATATGGCAACATCACGATTGGAACACGTGTCCGTCCATTTTCCCGAAAAAAATAACCCTTTCCACATCCCCGCTGCGGCTAGGCAGACAGATAACGCCTTCAATGACCACACTCGTCGATGTTTCTTGCGATTTATACACTGTTGAGGCGAGTCAAGAAGGTGTGAAACTGTAACACGCACACATAAAAACACTTACTTGCCAAATAAAACGTGGCAAAACAATGTGGCCCTCTGGTCTGGTACGTGACGAACGCGTGACTACACTCGTATTTGCTAACTTTCGCGAGCTGATGTGCTAATCACTGTACGTATATGCTAACCGTCAACAATTGGAACGTCCCTCAAACGTAAATTCACAGTGAACACACCCCACTAATTAATAATATTGCATAAATTTACATCGTACAAAAAAAAGTACAGGCTGCGCTTGGCTTAGAATGTGAAGCTGCAGTCCATCTTGTCGGAGCTTCTCTATACAACGTAATACAGGAAGTGTCTCACGCAACAACATCCGGTGTGCCTTTCACAATAATACAGTTCCTTTACAAAATAAAGCAGCTCTGTAACCTTAGAAACAGAAAACAAATGATTAATGGCTCCTCAGGAGCCAGAATACCCCCAAAGAAAACATCTGCTCCTCGATCCACATAGGATGTAAACATCTGTGTGTCATACTCTCACAACTGTAGTAAGCAGTTTGCACTCAAGAACGGGACAGATTGGGATTTGCCACAGCTCCGCATCCTCATTTCATGAATTAACCTCCTAACTACCAGTAGTTCAAATTTGTCCTCTGTAGAGGACATTTGTGAACCTAAATATCTCCCACCCAGTGCCTCCAATTGCATTAACTCCCTTTTGCTACTCTAAAGAGGACATTCAGTGCTTTCCAATGATACCAAATTTGTAGGGGTTAGAAAAATTAAGAAAATGGCTTCCCTCAGTGCAAGCACTTTTTATGGGAAGAGGAAAAGTAATACTTTTTATCGACCACATTTTGTCTTGAAATGCTGTTGCCATCTTAATTATATAAGACACTTATGAACATGTTAAAGTGTTGTTTGAGTTGTTTTAAGTGTATTTGAGCCTGTTTAAAAAATGTAGTGGGATTTCAAAAATTTATTTTGGAGGAGTCCAATTACTTCACATGGATTGGGGAATGTCAAAATAAATGTGATTGGACAACATTTTTTTTCCTGGTAGTCAGGAGGATATGGCGTTCATGAACCAAGTTGCTTGATCGGTGATATTTTATTGGAAGACTCAAACCAAAAAAAAAAAAAAAAAAACGGTAGAGAGCTGGATCACAAAGGGAAAGCAGCAGAGCGTACTGAGCGCACTCACCTCCCCCGTCGCGTTCCTGCAAACACTTAACGTTGGGAGCGTTCAACGTGAAACCTGAGTATGGTGTGGCAAACGGCGAGAGGCCGTTAACTGCTGACCCCAACAGCACAGGAAGGGCGGGGGGATCTTGTTCTCGGAATGACTCCTCGTGGAAAAGTGGAACTTTTTTGCAGCTTTTTAAATGTAAGTGAAAAAGCCACGGGTTCAATCAGGAGGTGAACATCTCTGGTCTCGTATCTTAATGGTGAAAAAGGATCATCCATATGGGGGGACCATCATGTTCCGGTCATAAAATTGACATAAACACATCCAATTACGAAGTGATACCAAATTGGGTCGTTCTGGTCAGTCATGGCTCTTATCTTCTTTGGCGGTTTCAGGACAAAGCTTTAAACGGAACCCAGAGTCTTTTGGGTTTGTCTCTGCCGGTTGAGTTGATATAGACCACAGGTGGTGTCAAAGTCAAGGCCCGGGGGCCAGATCTGGCCCGCCACATCATTTTATGTGGCCCGCAAAAGCAACTCAAACATGTCAACTTCCATGACGCTTGCTAAAATCTCGACCAAAATTTTAATTTCTCATATGTAATAAATAAGAGACATATTTTAAGCATTTTCATGCAACCAAACCCCTCATTACAGTAACTTAAACAATAGTTGAATAAACCGTTATTATTGACTCTTTTTATTTGGTTTCAGTCATAACGGCCCTCCAAGGGAAACTATAACTAAAATGTGGCCCGCGACAAAAATGAGTTTGACACACCTGATATAGATGAAAAGAGAAAATAGGGAAAGATGGATTGAGTGACCAGGGAAGGCACAAAAGCACAATGGGCAGCATAACAGATGTATCAGCAACATTAATATTCCCCACGATGATGGCAACACCGACAAAATTGGTCTGCTCCCAACACCAACTGCCATCACCACCCCTAAGAAGCAAATATCAAATGTATTTAACCCTTTCATGCACCAACAATGATAACCTGATAAGCTGTCCACTGTAGGAACAGCTGTCCCTGAAAGGGTTAATATCACGAACGAGTTTTGATTTTAGAGCAACTTGTGTGAGTTGAATGTTCCGAGTTAAAAGGTTGCCAAGTCATTCTCTCACGGGTGTAGCCAAATTGATTTGCTAGCACGCTTATGGGATTTATGCGCTTGGTGATTGTTCCCCCCCTCCCATGTGGATGTTTTATCTTCCTGAACTGTTATCTCATTTGCGTTGATTCTTTACAGGGGCGATTGGTACGCCATTGCCTTACACCGGTGGGACCACTTCCCAGCTCACTACATCTGTCCTGTCCTGTCCTGACCCGCCTTCATCATACGCTTCACGTTTTGACATCGTAACACCCAGGCCACAAATAACAGTTACTCAACAGTCGTCCGCTAATGCGAGGCAAACGGCAAGTTCTCAGAGAAAAATCCAGCGACTGCATTTTGACTTCGGAATGACATTCATGTAGACTGGGAGTCACTTTGTTTCAGTTCAGTCCAGCTAGCTACAAAGTACCCCCTCCCTGCCCTGAAGCGGGGTAATCATGGCTGCCACTCAGACGATCGGGTATAATTGCGGCACTGTTTATCGCTAATCAAAGGTTGAGCCGGCTGACATTTTCTTAGTGTGATCTGCGCAGGATGAGGCTGATTTTGTTGAGATTGCGTTAAAAGGTCAAACCGAGGCGGGTTCTGACTTTCGGTGTGACTGCGTCACAGGTAAATACGCTGCAGTAGATCTCAACAGATCTGCACGTTCTATTAGATTTTCTCCCCACGCAGACCCCCGAGTGGATGTATTTGCGCATCCAGACGATTTTCACCAATCTGGATGTGCCGCCTGTCAATACGGAGCGTGTTCGTCAGCATCTGCAAGCTGCCGGCTTGTAAAATATTGCTTTTGTCTCTGCGAGCCACTTTTCCCTGATTGCAT
>NW_017804903.1:457527-462842 GCF_001891065.2 Hippocampus comes
CCCCCCACCCCCACCCCTCCAAATTCCCAAGAGGGGCATTCTGTATTCCGCGGCTCTGCTTCTGCCTCTGCATTGCTGCGCCGCGTAGCAAAATGCAGGTATGGCCCAATCTCATTAACGATCTTTGGCATTTGTGCCGCATTGATTAATTAAGCGCAGTCAGTCAGAAGCTGTTTTAAAAACACAGTTGTGCATCTCTGCTAGTCGGAGTCCTGCATTAGTTCTCAAAGAATGCACCCACATTGACAAATGAAGCCTTTAATGGAGCCTTTGGAGATTTTTCAAGGTGGAAACATCTTTGGGGTTTCTCCGGGTACTTAGGTTTCCTCCCACGTTCCAAAAACTTGCACAGTCAGTTAACCGATCACTCGAAATTGTCCTGAGGTGTGACTGTGAGTGCGAATGGTGGTTTGTGTATTGTGCCCCGCCTGCTGCCCAAAGACAGCTGGGATTGCCTCCAGCATACCCTCATCAGGATAGAGTGGTTCGGATAATGGAGAGACTCGATGCGGTTTCTCGCAAAAATATTTTCTTCCTTGTTACGAGTGAATTTTTACTTCAGGTAATCTTCTTGAGATTTGCTTGGGGACTGTGTGGCGATGGTCAAATGTTTTGTTTCTGATTCATATGAGAGACTAAAGCAAGTAAGACTTTTTAATTTCAAAATTAAATGAGGGTCACGACGTCGCCAAGCAATATCCTGCCATCAGCCTTACTCTTTCGGTTTTCCTTTTCACCTGCTCTCGTCACCTCTGTGTGTCAACCAATCAGCTCTCTCACATCTTGTCCAGGTCTGACTCATTTGTTTGTATTTAGCTAGCTAGCGCTCTATTTAGCTCGCGCTCAATCTAGCTAGCTGGCTAGCTAACGCTCGATCTAGCTAGCTGGCTAGCTAGCGCTCGATCTAGCTAGCTAGCTACCTAGCTAATGAAGTCTGTATTCTGCTCATGTTTCGTTTGTACTCTGCACATATTTGGTCATGCTGAATAACTTTCCCATGCCCGCAGGGTAGCTTTGCGTCTTTGTAACAACCATCACCTGGAATTGGAATACTCCCTGCTGAAGACACACACACATTGGAATGCGCTCGTTGATACAAGCTGAGACTGATGCCCAGAATATTCTGTTATTAAAAACTTTGAAATGCTGTTCATCGATTCCAGCCTCTGATTGAAGAACCAACATTCTCCTCGTCCGAAATTCAACGAACACGCGGGGAAGAGGAGGCCGCTCTTCCCCCAACACTAGCTATCTCCATTCATCCATCCACCCCCCCCCCAAAAAAAATCCTCGGTTCTTCAGTTTCACACTTAATGGACGTGCCATTCAAAAGTCGAGTTGCCACAATATGTACCCTTGCAACAAACATGAAGAAAACTGAGCATGATTATCTTTTAAGTGGTAGCATTCGAAATGGGTAAACCTAATGAAGTGAACGGTGTCTGTTATTATTGATACGCACAACAGGAAACTTCGCTGCAGACGTGCAGTTAAATGGGAAAGCCCTCCTGAGTCCTGTGCTGACTCCATTACGTTTCAACTAATCCAATTGGAGCACTTAATGGCCTCACGACCGGTTGCTGCACTTGGTAAAACAGACGCACATCATTTTTTACTTTATGGAGTGTCTGGACTTAACACAAAGGCTTGATTTACACTGCAGATCCAAGGGCGTAGGTAGTTCCAATTGAACCCTTGTGGCCTCTTGCTTAATGTTTTTTTTGAGGTCATTTTTGGCTGGCAAAGGGCTTGCGGCAATAAATTTGGTGGGCTTTTTTTGTTAGTTTGTTTTTAAGTTTTGTTTTTTTTTTCTTTTTACATCGGTGCCTTACACCTGCAAGTCTGTTCTACTTTTTTATCTTTCTGGGGGCTGGAATAGATTAATGGCATTTCAATTAGGGCTCAAGCATTTTGAAAAAGAGTCTACGTGCAATTTCCTTTATTGCGATTTAATGTCATTCTTTTTTTTTTTTTTGTTCCAATGTCCCGCCACTGGGAGCACATTTATTTGATATCGCGGTGTAAAGCGAATGAAACTTGAAAATGGAGATTGTGAAACTCCATACTTCTTTTTGCAAGTCGCAGAGCCCCAAAGGAGAGCCCCGCCGAGGCGCAAGTCGGCTAGAACTGAATTAAGGATGTATGCGTAGTCATCTTTAATTCAACCTTTTTATCTTATGCTTGCTAAATTGCGCTCGGTTTGGTCCCTGCCGGTGACATTCAAGGTCATTTTGACAGGTGGGACGACACAAGAAGAGATCTCTGCTATGTTTAAATGGAAATTAAAGCCGGTTCAAAATGCACTGTTGAATTTCTTCCAACACTTCATTCGGCATCTGTACTTTGTCTCCTTTTCAGGTGTCTCTGGAAAGGAAAATGCTTTTAACGTACTGACCAAAGAAAAAGTGTTTGTGCCACGAAAAAAACCTCAAATGACGTCTTGTAAATTTTCATTAGATTTATTCGTTTTTTTTCCTTTTCACAAGAGTTTGTCATTCAAGTTCGGCTAATGGATAGAACTAAAAATGGAACTTATGGTATTTCCTTACCCCACGGTGCGATTGGTCAAGAGGTCACCCACTTAAGACAAATAAACACTACCTTTGAAAAGACGCCACCCTTTTCACAGTAGGGGGTGCGGGGTGGAGTACAGCTCTAAACATATAACCTGTAACCTGATAAGCTGTCCCTGAAAGGGTTCAAAAAGCGTCTCGTAACATTTGATGGCATAGCGCGGATGACATCATACAATATGAAAAGCATTTTCTTACTCTGTTGTGTTTTACCATTGCAGGATTTAGGTCAGATGTTTGTGGCGTGAGGAAACTTAGGACAGTAAATGTCAAAACACCTGCAGGAAGGATGCAATTGGATCTCGGGCGGAGGCCCTGGCTCCCACCGGGGATGTCTTACCTCTGACTTCGGCTTTTCGGCACCCGCAGCCTTGAAAGCAAAGGCCCTGCCTTCCACAATGAACGGGGGTCACTGGGCCCCGGGGCCGTCAGGGTGGAAAGAGGCGGGCAGGCAGCTATCTCCCACAATGTAAGACGCTAGCACACACACACACACACACACACACACACACACAAACACAAGCAGCTGCCGCAGTCCCATCACTATCAATGTTTGGGAGGGGGAAAATGAAAAAGCATGAACAAAATATGGGCTGAACAAGCGATAGAGTTCAAAAAACATCACAATGTAGTTGAAAGGCATTTTTAAATCACACACACACAAAATTAAATCTCATTTTAAATGGCAATATTTTTGTATATATTCTGTATTTGGATATCATTTTGATGGGTCAAAAACGAACCGTCGCAGCTTTTTATGCGGCACGTTATACACTCCATAAAACAAATAAAACCTTGAAAAAAATGTGCTTGGGAAAAAAAACAACTTATATTGAGCTCAAACATGCTCATAATCTGAAATAATAAACATTGGTATGATTCGAGCATCGTGTTTTTGAATATGGGCCTCGGCTGACTTTAAAAGTTGACTGGGAAAAAAATGTTTCCCTCGTTGCTGTCCTAAAAAGACCATCCAAAAAATGTTTCTGTCCCCTTCTTAAAGGAACGGCACCTTAAAAAAGAAAGTCGCATTTATTTATGTAGCACAAAATCACAAAAGTCTGAAAGGGCTAAAAAAAAAAAAAAGAAAAAAAAAGCTAAAGAATTCCCTGTTCTTGTTTTAAAGAGATGCTATCCTCAGTCCTCTCTTAAAGGAAAAGCTAAAAATAAATAGAAAAGGGGGCCTGTTGCCATTTTAAAGTGGACACTGCTTAAAGAAATGGAAAACAGTCCCCAAAATGTAATGTACTTTCTCTGAAAGTGGGAGGAGTCTTTAAAAAATGGAAAGAAAGAGCCTTTGGCGGGAGGGGGGTCATTTCACCACACCGCAAAAAAGAAAGTACAGTAAATGTGTCTATGCTAACCACATGAAGTGCTTTCTAACATTATACAAGTGCTTGATGGTTATTTTAATGCACAGGTGTCAAACTCATGGCCCGGGGGCCAGATCTGGCCCGCCATATCATTTTATGTGGCCCGCGAAACTAAATCAAACAACTTATATGATGCTTGCTAAAATCGGTACCGCCAATATCTTGAATGCTAAAATGATTTGTGGTTGCCATGGGAGGGAGGTTGGCCGTTGCTGATTGTTGCTTTTGGTTCAGTGTCAACTTATTTGCTGTCGAAGGGAGACATGGATAGAATCAGAAGTCAGCTAGTCACCTTGTCCAAGTGAGCAGCAAAATCTAGATGACATTTGATTTTTTTTTTTTTTTTAGCAAATCCATTCAAACTGATAAAACGTGGCATCGGGTGTTAAAACAATCCTCCGTGTTTAGAATGTATTTTAATTTTCCCTCATGATGATTTATTTTTTTTCCGCCCTGTTAGTAAAGCAATTTAGAGGCACTACAGTGTGAAGCGGCTGGTTCAATGGAAGGGAAAAGAAACTGCTGGCGAGAAGATGACGAAGATGGAAGGGAAGGGGGGGGGGGGCGGAAGGTAAGCTTCCACAGACTTTGCTATGTAATCTTGTCATTGTGGAGACTCACAATGACAAGATTATACTTTGCATGTGTCATTTCGGGGCCACTTTGAGCATCAGGACTCATCTTTTTTTTTCTGCTTCTCTCTGTTTTACCACACCACGAAAACGGACTCGCATTTAGAAGCAGCCCGTTTAGATGAGAGACAATTTTCAACGTTTCCTGTCGAACTATATCATAATAAAAACTCATCATCCATTTTCTCAAGTGCTCATGAGCTAAAATCTATCGCATCTGACAATTTCGCCATCACTCCAAGACACCATGAATCAAAAATCAATCCCACATCATCGACCATTCCGATCATTGAAAATGTTTAACTTGTTCCCTATGCAAATCCGTGTTTACGTATCATTCTTTCTTGATGGTTATTTTAATGCACAGGTGTCAAACTCATGGTATGAGGGGCCAGATTTGGCCCGCCACATCATTTTATGTGGCCCACGAAACCAAACTTACGTGATGCTTGCTAAAATCTGTACTGCCAATATCTTAAATGCTAAAATGATTTGTGGTTGCCACAGTGTCAACTTATTTGCTGTCGAAGGGAGACATGGATAAAATCAGAAGTCAGCTAGTCACCTTGTCCAAGTGAGCAGCAAAATCTAGATGACATTTGATTTTTTTTTTTTTTTAGCAAATCACTCATAGCTGCAATTTGAAAAAAAATTGATGTCATTGTAATTGGTGTTTTGCTTCCTTCAGGGACGCCTGTGAACCGCATCCCCATAATGGCCAAACAAGTGCTGGAGCT
>NW_017804903.1:462977-465055 GCF_001891065.2 Hippocampus comes
TTTGCTATGTAATCTTGTCATTGTGGAGACTCACAATGACAAGATTATACTTTGCATGTGTCATTTCGGGGCCACTTTGAGCATCAGGACTCATCTTTTTTTTTCTGCTTCTCTCTGTTTTACCACACCACGAAAACGGACTCGCATTTAGAAGCAGCCCGTTTAGATGAGAGACAATTTTCAACGTTTCCTGTCGAACTATATCATAATAAAAACTCATCATCCATTTTCTCGAGTGCTCATGAGCTAAAATCTATCGCACCTGACAATTTCGCCATCACTCCAAGACACCATGAATCAAAAATCAATCCCACATCATCGACCATTCCGATCATTGAAAATGTTTAACTTGTTCCCTATGCAAATCCGTGTTTACGTATCATTCTTTCATGAAACAGCCGAGGTGACAAAGCCACAGATTTGTTTGTATCATTGTTGTAATCCGACTTTCAACTTAATGATTTATTTTTTTTTTAATTTTGGGAACGTTTCAAAGCCGAATTAAATTAGATTTCTAAAAATAAAAAAAAATGTCGAATTCATGATTCGTTTGCCTTTATTTGACTGTAAGCATAACAAATTAAATCAAAATGTTTCCGTACGATAAACCTGATATTGCCTTTTGCAATACAGATTCATTTCTTAGGCGATTGAGAAAAAAAAAAAAACAATACCTGCGACGAGAAAATATAATTGCATACTAAATCGCATTATTGAAGGGGAAGGGGGATCGCAATTAGATGATTTTTCAAAATCCTTCAGCCCTTGCGCATGTATAGCCAAGTGTGAAGTCTCCCCGCAACCTCTGAGGTTCGATGTCGCCGAGCTTCAAGAGGTGTGTCAGAAAAGCGTGCAAGACCGAATCAATACACGGGCCCAAAAAACTTGGTAACTCTTTGCTTGTTTACTTGATATTTCCCCCCTCACCACCACCACCACACACTGGGGTTCACGTAAGAGTCGGATGAGAGTAGAGTGAGCGATTGTAAACTTTGGAAAAACAAGACTTCTCACATCCACGACGAGGACTTTAGCAGCTCCCCAGCGGTCGAGACTTTTGTCCACAGTCCATCATCCCACAAGGACAAAAAAAAAACAAAAGAAAAACAGAACAATTAAAGTTAAAAAAAATGAATACAAAGTCACCTACTCAAACATGGCATTGATTGTCTTTGACCTGAAACATTATTTTCATCCACTAGTTTCACTTGTACAGACGATATGGAGATTGAAAAACATTTGTTTTTTTTCTTCCCGACATTCAAAAAAATAACATCCACTTTTAAAAGATGCACGATCGTCGTAGCAGGGGTTCTCAAACTGGGGTCCGCGAGCCGTAGCTTTGGGTCTGCAAAATGAGTTGCAATAAATAATGTTGTATCATTAACTCAAAACTCGGGGACAGCGGTTACGACTGTGGACAGTTGATCACGTTCTCAGGTTACAGGGTGCATGAAAGGGTTAAAAAAATATATTCTAATTTCAAGGTCTTTTTGGGACCAGAATAACACGAACCCCCCACCAAAAACAAAAACTGATTTTCCAAATTTTTGGTCCTTAATACTTGTAGTGACGATAACGAGATGCATCATTTCTGACAGAAAATCTTGTCACGATGCCACTTAAATTTTCTTTGACGAGATTGCCCAAGCTAGAAAATGTACTTCTGAATCCACATTTTGCTGGATATTTTTGTCTAATGTGTAAAAAAATAAAATTACGTTTTTTTTAAAGGCATATTAGTTGAGAAGTGTATTTCTGAAATTCACTGAATGTAACTTTCTTTCCTCATCAAACTTTTTGCTCAAATATCGTACAATTATGACTTCATCTCGAGAAATTACGACTTTATTCTCATTACTTTTCATTCATTCATTCATTTTCCGATCCGCTTTATCCTCACAAGGGTCGCGGGGGGTGCTGGAGCCTATCCCAGCTGTCTGTGGGTAGTAGGCGGGGGACACCCTGAACCGGTTGCCAGCCAATCGCAGGGCACACACGCAACCATCCGCGCTCATACTCACACCTCGGGACAATTTTTGGGTGTTCAATCAGCCTGCAATGCATGTTTTTGGAAT
>NW_017804903.1:472916-475213 GCF_001891065.2 Hippocampus comes
CGGGGGGGGGCCGGAAGGTAAGCTTCCACAGACTTTGCTGTGTAATCTTGTCATTGTGGAGACTCACAATGACAAGATTATACTTTGCATGTGTCATTTCGGGGCCACTTTGAGCATCAGGACTCATCTTTTTTTTTCTGCTTCTCTCTGTTTTACCACACCACGAAAACGGATTCGCATTTAGAAGCAGCCCGTTTAGATGAGAGACAATTTTCAACGTTTCCTATCGAACTATATCATAATAAAAACTCATCATCCATTTTCTCGAGTGCTCATGAGCTAAAATCTATCGCACCTGACAATTTCGCCATCACTCCAAGACACCATGAATCAAAAATCAATCCCACATCATCGACCATTCCGATAATTGAAAATGTTTAACTTGTTCCCTATGCAAATCCGTGTTTACGTATCATTCTTTCATGAAACAGCCGAGGTGATAAAGCCACAGATTTGTTTGTATCATTGTTGTAATCCGACTTTCAACTTAATGATTTATTTTTTTTTTAATTTTGGGAACGTTTCAAAGCCGAATTAAATTAGATTTCTAAAAATAAAAAAAAATGTCGAATTCATGATTCGTTTGCCTTTATTTGACTGTAAGCATAACAAATTAAATCAAAATGTTTCCGTACGATAAACCTGATATTGCCTTTTGCAATACAGATTCATTTCTTAGGCGATTGAGAAAAAAAAAACAATACCTGCGACGAGAAAATATAATTGCATACTAAATCGCATTATTGAAGGGGAAGGGGGATCGCAATTAGATGATTTTTCAAAATCCTTCAGCCCTTGCGCGTGTATACCCAAGTGTGAAGTCTCCCCGCAACCTCTGAGGTTCGATGTCGCCGAGCTTCAAGAGGTGTGTCAGAAAAGCGTGCAAGACCGAATCAATACACGGGCCCAAAAAACTTGGTAACTCTTTGCTTGTTTACTTGATATTTCCCCCCTCACCACCACCACCACACACTGGGGTTCACGTAAGAGTCGGATGAGAGTAGAGTGAGCGATTGTAAACTTTGGAAAAACAAGACTTCTCACATCCACGACGAGGACTTTAGCAGCTCCCCAGCGGTCGAGACTTTTGTCCACAGTCCATCATCCCACAAGGACAAAAAAAAAACAAAAGAAAAACAGAACAATTAAAGTTAAAAAAAATGAATACAAAGTCACCTACTCAAACATGGCATTGATTGTCTTTGACCTTAAACATTATTTTCATCCACTAGTTTCACTTGTACAGACGATATGGAGATTGAAAAACATTTATTTTTTTTTCTTCCCGACATTCAAAAAAATAACATCCACTTTTAAAAGATACACGATCGTCATAGCAGGGGTTCTCAAACTGGGGTCCGCTAGCCGTAGCTTTGGGTCTGCAAAATGAGTTGCAATAAATAATGTTGTATCATTAACTCAAAACTCGGGGACAGCGGTTACGACTGTGGACAGTTGATCACGTTCTCAGGTTACAGGGTGCATGAAAGGGTTAAAAAAAAATATTCTAATTTCAAGGTCTTTTCGGGACCAGAATAACACTAACCCCCCACCAAAAACAAAAACTGATTTTCCAAATTTTTGGTCCTGAATACTTGTAGTGACGATAACGAGATGCATCATTTTTGACAGAAAATCTTGTCACGATGCCACTTAAATTTTCTTTGACGAGATTGCCCAAGCTAGAAAATGTACTTGTGAATCCACATTTTGCTGGATATTTTTGTCTAACGTGTAAAAAAATAAAATTACGTTTTTTTTTGAAGGCATATTAGTTGAGAAGTGTATTTCTGAAATTCCTGAATCCACATTTTGCTGGATATTTTTGTCTAATGTGTAAAAAAATAAAATTACGTTTTTTTTAAAGGCATATTAGTTGAGAAGTGTATTTCTGAAATTCACTGAATGTAACTTTCTTTCCTCATCAAACTTTTTGCTCAAATATCGTACAATTATGACTTCATCTCGAGAAATTACGACTTTATTCTCATTACTTTTCATTCATTCATTCATTTTCCGATCCGCTTTATCCTCACAAGGGTCGCGGGGGGTGCTGGAGCCTATCCCAGCTGTCTGTGGGTAGTAGGCGGGGGACACCCTGAACCGGTTGCCAGCCAATCGCAGGGCACACACGCAACCATCCGCGCTCATACTCACACCTCGGGACAGTTTTTGGGTGTTCAATCAGCCTGCAATGCATGTTTTTGGAATTGGGGAGGAAACAGTACCCGGAGAAAACCCACGCAAGCCCAAGGAGAACATGCAAACTCCACACAGGAAGGCCGGAGCTGGAATCG
>NW_017804903.1:475283-476088 GCF_001891065.2 Hippocampus comes
CCCCCCCCCCCCCCAAAAAAAAATGCATAAATGAGTGACTTTTGAATCCCAAATGCCTTTCAGGGTACATTATGTTTAGTTGATGTTTGGATTTTTAAGAAGTCCCTGGACCCAAAAAGTTTGAGAACCCCTGAGTTAAGAGATTTTCTTTTCTTTTTTTTTCTTTCTTTTTTTTTTTGGTCAGTGGTTGGCCTGGCTATGGATGACGACCAGTGTTCCTAAAGGCGGTACATTCCGAATGTGGCGTGACTGAGGTGCTCCCACTTTTGTGTCTTTGGCGGCATCTTCACAGCTTGGAGTGCGTCAGTAGCGATTTGCTCAGGTCCTTGGCCTCGCCGGCGGTCCGCACGCGCTCATAGCCCAGCACAGCCATGGAGTGGTGGCAGTAGTCCTCGACCTGCTTGATCTGCTGGATGCTCAGGACCGTCCGCCATGCGCTAGCCGCCTGCGTGGCGTTGCGCGACGACACGATAAAGGGCTTGGACGACGAGCTGGAGCCGCTGGTCATGTTGAGGGCGAATGACTCTATGTCGCGGTTGGCCGTCAAGTTAGCGAAGCGGTAGACGCTGCGCAGCGTCTTCACCGGGTTGTCCACCAGGTCCTCGTAGCGCACGGCCATGTACTTGCCCTTGAGCCAGCCGGGCGGATTCAGCGCCGTCCTCAGCGTACGGGAGGTGCGGTCGCAGATCACCTCCATGGCGCCAATGGAGTGGTAGTCCGAGCCGTCCTTCTTGTTGGCCTTGTGGCCGGGATCCACGAAGGGGATCCGGCGGAGGTTGGGGTCCCGGCTGCGCACCACCCGCCG
>NW_017804903.1:476127-498396 GCF_001891065.2 Hippocampus comes
GAGGTGCCCCCGGCCCGCGGGTCTCGGACCAGGTGGATCACCTTCAGGTCCAAGGAGGGGTCCTCCATGAGGGGTGCCAGAACGTTGACTTCCAGAATGCGCACCCCTTTGATGACCACTGTGTTGTATTTGAGGCACTCGTCCTCGAGTAGTCTGAGGCTTTGCGGGGGGCACTTTTTGCACACCTTGTCATCCACCATCCCCACCACGTCCTTCCTGTAAGCCGAGCACAGAGGGTAGGAGCAGACCACTTTGTTCAACGTGGCGCCGAACAACCCCAGCGAGGTGAAATTCTTGCCCCCGGGGCTGTTGTAAAGCTGAAAGACGGACAAGTCGCAGCGGTACAGCGAGCTCAGCATATCGCGCGCCGCCCCTTGCAGGGACACGGCGTCGCCCGGGTACAGCTTCTGCCAGATGTGCCACATGGGCTCGTACAGGAAGAACACGTCGGGGTTCTGGTTAAACAGCTCACCGAAGAACGACGAGCCCGAGCGCCACGTCGTTAGCACGTAGATGAGCTGCCTCTTCTTGGCCAGCGAGGGCCTGTACAGGTAGCGCAGGTCGGAGCGGCCCTGGTAGGCGGCGCCCCTCACGGGGTGGCTGCAAGGCTGCGGCTCCTTGGTCCACTTGTAGTTGGCCAAGTTGAGCATGGTGAGCACCAGGAGCAGGAAGTAGGCCGCAAACAGCACGATCCGCTTCCTGCGCAGCACTTTCATCACAATGCCGGGCTGCGCTATTATCTTGGTATGATTCCTGTAGGTCTTGAGCTTCCTGCCGAAGCCAGCATCCTTCTCCCAGGGTGCTGTCAACTTCAGCGGCGGGTGATATGTTTTGCCTCTCATCTGTGCCCAAGACACAGCCGGCCGGGCGGGCCCCCACCCAAAAGCAACTCTCCTTACATTGACGATACGTGGAGGGGATATGTAAAAGCAAAAAAAAAAAAAAGCGGGGTGGGGGGGCTAGACAAGGATGATTCTATTATGTAATCCCGGCCAATTCCAAATCCGGCTATGATGTTTGGCGCTGCACTGCGCAACGGTCTTCATGGCAACGCCGGATGAGAGCGGAGGGAACAAGGAGGAGAGTCGTTATTGTCCCAGACGCCCATGTTGGAGCCGGAGCACTCCCCCCGCGCACTCGCCGCGGGACGCGTCCTCCTTCCACCCCCACTCCCGAAAATGCGCATCCCAGACAACAAAACAGTGCCCTCCCCACTGCTCTGTCACCAATTTGGCGCGGACTGTCGTCGGAGCTCACCGCGATTCGATCCGCATCCGCTGCGAGGAAGCCTCAAATCCACATAAGTGCCGTTTTTTTGGATGGTGTTTTTTTTTAAGAGCGTTAGGCCGCTTCTTCCTCTCGTTGCGCTCCCGTTTTGGTGAATACACACACTGGCCACATTCAATCTGAAGCTAACCGCAAAGCTCCGCCTGCGGAGTAACACCATTGGTTAACCGTGTAACGTCATGTGTCTAACTCGCTAAGCGATTGGGTGAGCTGGCCGCCAATCTGACTAACGTTGTTACGTCCCATATCTAATAGAACGAGTCGTATCTGTAGCTTTTCTGCTTCTTGAAATGGTTTGAAAGATCACAAAACGTCAGTTACATGACTGCTAATTTATTTTTGGTTTAAAGCGATGCTCTGTTGCTTGTGGCTAGCATGTCCGTCTCACTGTTGCGTGAAGTTCTGGGTTCGAATCCTGATTCTTGCTCGCCTGTGCGGTTAATTCTCTCTCTCTCTCTCCTCTCTCTCTCCTCTCTCTCTCTCTCTCTCTCTCTCTCTCTCTCTTTTTTCCCTCAATAAATAAATCTTTGTGCACACTGCCCTCTACTGCTGGTTACAGCTACTGCGCTTTTGTCATCCAATTATGCGTAGAATGATCAAAAGTGATAAGCACAATTGCCCGAACGAAAAGTGTGCCGATTAAAATATACGCAGATTGCACTCACGGGACAGTTTATTGGATCCACCTATACCATCCATCTTTATATTCAAATGAGATGCGACTCTTTACGGGTGAAAGATGGCGTTATAGTGGTATGTGCACAGTAGTAATTGTAGAAGTAGTAGCGAACTAATGGTGGTACAGTACGTGTACTTCATTATTATACTTGTCTTTTTAGACTGAAATCTGTAATGATAAAAATAACAATAATTTTACATATCAAAATACACAAATCAAAGAAAAATAACACAAGGCAATGTCATTCAACAAGATGGATAAATATGATGGCCACTAATAAGGTACTGTACAGTTAGAGTGTGTGTGTGTGTGTGTGTGTGCGTGTGTTGTTTATTCTGTCATCATACATTCCACATTACACAGTAACAATCAACAAAGAAAAATGAAATAATGATAGCAATAAGTAAATACATACATATTGTTATTTTTCCACATTTGTTTGGTATTGTTGATATGACAATCAATATAGCAGTATTTCGGTGAGGCGCTGTAAAGCTGCAGCGAAAAGCGGCCTCTGTTACGTAATCGGCAGCTCCAGGAGCGCGCCTGCGCAGTAGGATCCTCGTCACCAGCACCATCAGAAGTAGCAGCATCAGGACCACCGAGCTCACCCCCCCACCCCCGCCGATGGCGCATGTAAACACGGCGCTCGTCCTCTTGTCTTACCGGACGCTCGACCGCCACTTCCTCGCCTCGATCTGACGTCACCGCCGCGTTACGGGTGCGTGCGCAAGCGAGCGTCGGACTCTTCGTTGACATTGTGATGGTCACGCCGCGACGCGCTCGCGACAAAAGATTGCCTTGAGAGACCCCACCTCAGCTCTTCAGTCGGGGGGTGGGGGCGGAGATGCACGTCAGCGTTTGGCCCTGCTCGCTCTCCGTCGTGATGGCAGCTCTGTACCAGGGCACGGACGCCTCTTCCCCGGATAAATTCCTCGCCCTGAAAGACGTCAGGGAGGTGAAGGAGGAGACCACGCTGGACGAGAAGCTCTTCCTGCTAGCCTGCGAGAAAGGTCAGTGGGCAATGCGTGTGCGTGCATTGTTTCAAATGTTTTTATGTCATAGGCAAAAGTACTGAGACACCGAGTCCCCTTAGTTGCCCCAGCATGCGATAATTGTTTGTTCCGAATGAGTTTTGGTTTGGAAGAAGCCCATCAAAGGGCCCAGTTGCATTTGTTTTTGATTAAAATACGGGTGGGCAAAGAATGGACCTGGGGCCTTGCATGAGAATAAGATAAATAATAATTGATTATTTATATATATTATTTATCCGAATTGACTGGTATGTTAGGAAAAAAAACAATTTATTTTCAATCAATTGGCAATTAAAAGGTGTTTCCTACATTTGTATTTTTTTTCCATGAACTAATTACACAATTGGTTTCTTGTAATTTGTGAAAAATTTTGGTTCAATAAACCATTGTACTAATTGTGTATGTTTGAAAAAATAAGGGATTCACTAAAATTGATCTTTTTTTTGTTTGTTTTTATCTTTTTTTTTCAATTACGATATATTCTAACAAAATTGTTTGTTCTGAATAAAATTGGAATGTTAGCATGAATTCTTTTGCTTTTTAAGATTGACATACACACAAACTGAATTTTAATCATCGATAAATTGCCTGACCTATCTGCCCCCTCCAACCCCTAAAAAATAAATAAAATGCAAATGAAATTAGCCCCTGTGCATAAAAACTTGCCCACCCCTTACAGAGGCCGCATAAAAGTACAAAGGCATGTGGACGGAACTGTGACAGGCAGGACACAAAACAGCAACCCTGACCATATAAAGTCTCCAAACGAGCCCCAGAAACTGGAGCAGCCCTTTGTGGGAGATGTTACTGTAAACAGGATTTACCCTGCGCCGACCCCACTACCGGAAGTGCTGGCCTCTGTCTATTAGACGTTTTTTGTTTTTGTTTTTTGGTCGGCAGGTGACTACTACATGGTGAAGAAGCTGCTGGAGGAAAACCGGCACGGCGAGCTCAACGTCAACAGCGTGGACGTGTTGGGCCGCGACGCTGCCACCATCGCCATCGAGAACGAGAACCTCGACATCCTGCAGCTTCTCCTTGAGCATGGCTGCCAGGTAGTAAACGCACACGCGTACGGTTCTTCCCTTCATGCAGTGATGGGCCATTCAACAACGAAATGCATATTTATCATCGTCTGAGCTTTGTTCCCTTGCAGGCTACCGACGCCCTGCTGGTGGCCATCGATTCAGAAGTGGTGGGGGCTGTCGACATCCTCCTCAACCATCGACCAAGGCGCGCATCCAAGCCATCCATCGCCGTGAGTCCCCGTAGAACAAGTACTGTCAACACAGGAAAAAAAAAAACAGTCCGCCGTCGATCACGATATACTTCACCTCATTCGTTCCTCGTAGAAACTGATGCAGCGGATCCAGAACCCCGAGTACTCCACCACCATGGACGTGGCGCCCGTCATCCTGGCGGCGCACAGGAACAATTACGAGATCCTGACCATGCTGCTGAAGCAGGACATCTCACTGCCGCGGCCGCACGCCGTCGGCTGCGAGTGTACGCTCTGCAACGCCAAGAACAAGAAGGACAGCTTGCGGCACTCCAGGTGCGCCCAGAGTCATTCTTGAGACGAGTAGTAGAAGGAGAAATGAGAAAGAAAAATAGGCTAATGGTTAGCTTATGTGGGAACTGACTTTTTAATTGGCTGTTGTTGCGTTTCGTGTCAAAATGGGTGTTGGGCCAACGCGGTTTGGATCACACGCACGTAAGAATTTGCAATTGTAAATATTGTGCAGGATTCAACAGTCACCCTTTGCTGAGGAGATCATTTCAGAAAATCATTCTCAGAACAATCTTTCGGAGACAAGCAAGGATCAGGCATTTGCTGATTTTTAGAAGCGGGGAAAAAAAAAATTCAAACTAGGCTCGATTTATTAATATGTGTGTACTATTCTTAATTGTTTTTTTACGACAGCCACAATTTCAACCTCCCAGTCTCGATGCTCATTTGTCCGCCTCTTCTCTGGGGGTTAGGTTCCGCTTGGACATCTATCGCTGCCTGGCCAGCCCTTCGCTTATCATGCTGACGGAAGAAGACCCCATCCTCAGAGCCTTTGAGCTCAGCACGGATCTCAAGGAGCTCAGCCTTGTGGAGGTGGAGTTCAGGTGCTTGCTGTTATTAATCACACAGACGTGGCAAAAGTATTCAACCGCTTAACCCGTTAAGGGTCAGCGGTTACGACAGTGGACAGCTTATCATGTTATCAGATTACAGGTCAAGTAAAGCTACTTGTGTTTTGAAAAAAAACAAAAAAACTTTGCATTTCCAGTTTAGTTTTGGCCAGCGTTAAGGCTCCCAAAATCACGTTCTTCCATATCGCCGCTGTGCCTGTTTGTGCAGGAACGATTACGAGGAGCTGGCCAAGCAGTGCAAGATGTTCGCCAAGGATCTGCTGGCTCAGGCTCGCAACTCCAGAGAGCTGGAGGTCATCCTCAACCACACATCCAACGAGGATCCCGTGGACAAGCGCGGCCTCCTGGAGGAGCGCATGAACCTCAGCCGCCTCAAACTGGCCATCAAGTACAACCAGAAAGAGGTCAGTCACGCAAAAAGACAAGCAAACATTCACTCGTGCATTTACACCACAGGTGTCAAACTCAAGGCCCGGGGGCCAGATGTGGCCCACCACATCATTTTGAGTGGCGCGCGAAAGCAAATCAAAGATGACAACTTCCATGATGCGTGCTAAAATCTGTACCAAAAGTTCAAATTTTCATATGTAATAAATTAGTGACATATTGTTAGCATTTCCTTGTTACCAAACCTCTCATAACAGTTTCTTAAACAATCGTTGAATCAAACGTTATTCTTGACTTCTTTATATAGTTTCGGTATTCACGGCCCTCCAAGGGAATTGGTAATTATGATATGGCCCGCGACAAAAATGAGTTTGACCCCCCTGATTTACACCAACAGATAATTTCTACTCGCTTAAGAAACAATATCATGGAATTGTTTTTTTTTTTTTTTTTAAACTTACCATTAGCATTACTCGCACGCGGTTTTTCAGTTCGTGTCTCAGTCCAACTGCCAGCAGTTCCTCAACACGGTGTGGTTCGGCGAGACGGCCAGCTACCGGCGCAAGCACACCTGCCTGAAGTTCGCCACCGTGCTGAGCGTGGCCATGCTGTGGCCGCTGCTGTCCGTCTGTTACCTGCTGGTGCCGCGCTCCCGCGTGGGCCAGATCATTCACACGCCCTTCGTCAAGTTCATCATCCACAGCGCCTCCTACTTCACCTTCCTGCTGCTGCTCAACCTCTACTCGCTTGTCTACAACGAGGGCAAGAAGAACACCATGGGGCCCGCGCTGGAGATGATTGACTACCTCCTCATCCTCTGGATCATAGGTGAGCTTCCACATGCTACGCGCTCGTGTTTTTGTTTTTTTGTTTGTTTTTTTTTTTTTTTGAGCATTTATTACCCATGGTCGGGATTGGTCATTTTGAAGAAGCTCTGTCTTTTCAAGGAATAGCTTGTATTCTAAATTGTGCTTGGACATACTTTAAACCAGGGGTGTCAAACTAATTTTTTGTCGCGGGCCACTTCCGAGTTACGACTTCCCTCAGAGGGCCGATGCAAAATCTCAATGTTATTTATTACCCATGACAATTTGACATTTCGGTCCAGATTTCAGCAAGGATCATGAAAGTTGACACACGTGATTTACATCCGCGGGCCACATAAAATGATGTGGCGGGCCAGATCTGGCCCCCGGGCCTTGACTTTGACACCTGTGCTTTAAACCTTCCATGCACCCTGTAACCTGATCACATGATAAGCTGTCCACTGTAGTAGCCGCTGTCCCTCAAAGGGTTAAGACAGTCCCGAACAAAATTGCAATGACAGCAGTCATAGGTATGATTTGTTTGTGAATATATTGACATTATGCACATTTCAACAAATGTTTTTTTTTTGTGTGTGAGCCTTAATTTCCTAGTTTTGACTTGGCCTTAACCTCACCTGGTCTTTGTCTGGATTCCGTATCAACCCTTCAAAGTCTCAGTGTTGTCTCAGTCTTGTTTTTTTACGGAGTGGCAGCTCCTAAAGTCTCGGACTCGATGTAGTCTCAGCCCCTCAAATACGCAACGTCTTCATGTCTTGATTTGGAGTCAGGGCTTCAAAGTCTTGGCCTTGACTCGTTCACAGTTTTTGTGGCCTTGACTCCCATCACCACCCTACTAATCTCATGCTTAATGCTATTATCGGACGTCCGGCTTCCGCCAACCGCATAGCGACTATAATGGGAATGATGCCAATCATATCCTTTAATTTGACGTCGAACATTACCTAGTGGAGCGTAAATGAGATGTTTGTGTCATGGGCCTGGCTTCAGTCCAACAGGCCTATCCTGTGTCCATAATGCTATCAGGCAACAACAAACAGCCGTCTTGATGCTAAATGACAAAGAGCCTGCTTTGGCCAAATCGACATCCGCTCTCGACCAGTGGGGCGTTGACACGTACTCAGGCTCACGGGAGAATGCTGAGTATCTGTGCCCGCTGCCAAGAAACCATTAGCTCCGCGGTGGCTCTCTGCCCTCTCGGCCATAATATTTTGACTCATGCTTGCGGCACCCTGCAGCAGTCAGGCGGCAGATCATTGGTCGGTGAGTCGTAACTCGCCGCAGGAACAGCCCCTGATCGCTTTTCCAATGTAAGCTCTTTTTTTTTTGCCTTTTGTCATGATGCAATTCGTCACCAGCGGTTGGCCAAACCTTTAAAAAAAAATGGACAGACGGGATCTAGGCAATCATTCGAATGGTTAAAAAAAAAAGAAATGTGTCGTGAAATATCTAAAATTGTTTATTTTAACCCTTTCAGGGACAGCGGTTACTACAATGGACAGCTTATCATGTTGTCAGGTTACAGGGTGCGTGAAAGGGTTGATAATGAATGATAAATTGTCATTTTGAATTGTCGTATGTCGAAATAATTTAAATGGTGGCCCGGTGGTTGAGTGGTTAGCGCGTTGACCTCACAGTGCTGAGGTCGTGGGTTCGATCATGGCTCCGGCCTTCCCGTGTGGAGTTTGCATGTTCTCCCCGGGCCTGCGTGGGTTTTCTGCGGGTACTCCGGTTTCTTCCCACATTTCAAAAGCATGCAGCCTAGCCTTCATGGGCAATTTTAGCATGTGTCAGTAAGCCCACAGTGTGTGTGTGTGTGTGTGTGTGTGTGTGTGTGTGTGTGTGTGTGTGTGTGTGTGTGTGTGTATGTGTTTGCGCACTTCCACTTGCCATAAAAAACAGGCAAAACAAATAAAGCTTTCGTTCCTCAACTGATTGGCGGGAAACGGACTGCGTGTGTGGAACAATGGTGCACAAGCATCCGAATCGGGTTTCCTGTCGATAAAATTCCAGCTGAACACCCGCGCAGAGAGAAAAGCCTAATTTGGAGATCCACCCACATCCCTACTTCCTGAAAATGTTTGACTTCACTAGCCGAGTGATTTCCGAGTGCTAACAGTAATTGACCAACCCGCAGGAAAAGCCTCCTGTCACTTCTTAATAGGCTGCTTGGCAAGCACTTCCAAATATGGGCAAGCTTCCACCAGGACGCCATTGTGGTTGCACAAAAATGTGCAGTATCAGTATTCCAGCGAACTCCACATTCATCACATCCACACCATCCCTCAATTGTTGAAAATCCACACCAAAAACACACGTTTGGTTCATTGTGGACTCCCACTTGGCTGGTCGACATGTCCAGCTTGCACCCTCAGCCAAAAATGTTCTGTGTCCGACAGGAATGGTGTGGTCGGACGTGAAGCGTCTTTGGTACGAGGGGCTGGAAGACTTTCTGGACGAGTCGAGGAACCAGCTGAGCTTTGTGATGAATTCCCTTTACCTGGCTACTTTCGCCCTCAAGATAGTTGCGCACAGCAAGGTACGCGCGGGGGGGAGGGGGGGGATGCATTTGTTTCACTATTTCCAACAGCGCCCGCGTGTTATGAAACATCAAGCATCAAGAATTTTAGCACGCGTCACCCTCATTCATGTCTCGCGGAAATCATGCAAGTGAGTCGGCCCTCAGCCTGGACAAAATACGGTCTGGCTTTTGTTCCCCCGTAGGCCGAAGCGAAAACCGAGCTTGACCACTGTTACAGGCTTGGAAGACTGGAAAAGCATTTTAAAATATTTTCTTTCCTCCGCAGTTCAAGAATGTCGAAGATACCGAGAGGAAAAACTGGGACGCTTTCCATCCCATCCTGGTGGCCGAGGGCCTGTTCGCCTTTGCCAACGTCCTGAGCTATCTGCGCCTCTTCTTCATGTACACCACCAGCTCCATCCTGGGGCCGCTTCAGGTAGGGGAGTCACGTGGGCTTCTTCTGAAATCGGCGATGGTGCGTGGGATGCGGTGATGGATGCGTCAAGCACATCTGTGAAAAAACAGCTCTGTGAAAAAAAAAAGTGTTATATCATCATTATGAAATGCCTCCTGAAACGTCTACCGTCTGAAAATGCGCTTTTTAACGCCCACGGCGCATCTGAACACCACACGCATTACCAGCAATGAAGCACAAATGAATTTTGTGGTCGTCTTATAAAACAGCCAGAGCCAGACAATGTCTAATTAGTGCCCTCCGCCTTCACTCAGCTCGCCCTCAGGCCCCTTGTTCAGCTGTTGTGACATCACGGTCCGTCTGGGTCGAATGGAAACATGATTCGCGTCGTGAATGCACGAAGGGGATGCCCCGCGTGTTTCCACATGTGCGTGAGTCAGTCAGTGCTGTGAATGTTTTTTTTTTCTCTCATTTCATCTTTCCAATCATCATCTGACTCATATCAACAACTAAAGTTGGAAAGAATGCGTGTGCATCATTGGGATCCGCGACCTGGAGAGCGCCCAGAATCTGAAGTCAGATGCGCTAACCGCTACGACATCCCGCTGCTCCGATCATTCGCATTTTTGCCGAATTTCGTTGCCAATGAGCTGGCAAAGTGTTTGGAGGTACAGGAATATTTTTTTAAAGGTGACTGGCTTTGAAAAAGTTTGCAAGCTTCTACTTTTGGATCTTTAAAAATAGTGTCGGTGGGCTATGTTTCAACAGAGAGGTCCCGACTCGCTGCATTCCTCTTGTGTTTGTACGGTTTTCACGTCGGGCCACCCGCCAAGGCCAGACGAGCCGCCGCAGCTCCCAAATTAGACGCGTGCAAAAGTGCGTTAACACGCTGAGCAAATTTTATGGTGACAAGGGAATGGATCCCCCTCAGAGACGAGCTTCTTGTCGAAAGGAGCTAAGCAAACCGTGCGGCAAGACGCGATGGTTTTCGTTCACACTGGAAAGGGTGATGATGTTTGTTTATTTGGTGGCTTGGACCGTCCTGGAACATCTGTCCGCCCTCGGAAACAAATAAGTCCCCCTCAGGTCCTGAAATATTTGTTCTTGGCCTGTTTTCCCACCCAACCAGTTTATCACCCAAACTGGAATTCTGGAAGGACGCATGTTTCGATCAAATAAACATGCATCACACTTGGCTGAGAGCAGTAGTCTGAATAATGTGCAGTCTGAGGTCCAAGAAACCATATGAAGAAAATGAGATGAAATGATTGAAGGTTATGTAAGACTCCAATCAAGATTGGACCATCTTCGAATCCGCAAGTGAAAGAAACGGAACGCATCATGAAGAATTGTCCTCGGGGACCGTGGCCCGAAAAATCTGTGCAAGAGTAATGTTCCGAGGAAAAGATAGGATCATGCGCTCCGGGCAATTCTCGGTATGGTTTTGATGGGCTTTTTGGAACTACAAGCCCGAGCAATCATATGAAGATGATTGATGATTTCAAGTAACATGACACCGCAGGAACACGGGGGCCTAAAGAGAAATGGAATCAAGAAACTTGAGACCTGTGGTACACTGTAAAGGATTAGCATTCCTGGAAACAGGACTCTTCCGAGAAAACAAAAAACAAAACAGACCATCTGATCATGCGGTCCAGGGAAAGACAACGTTGTGTGACTGCCAGTTTGTTGTCGTCGCCTACGAGAGGGCCAGGAGGCAGACAAAGAACAGATAAAAGGATGGCCTCCATGGACCCTGACGGGGACGTTAGCCCCTCGATACGCAAGACAGGCCCTCAGGACATGAAGTGGGAGGCCAACATCAACCCCATCCTGAAAAGGCCCTGAGGAAGCACGGCCTGCCACAAGAGCTACTGAGACAGTTCTACACAGCAGTCCTCGAATCAGTCCTCTGTTCCTCCATCACAGTTTAGTTTGGGGCTACCATAAGAACGGATAAAATCCGACTGCAACAGTCAGTTAGGACTGCAGAAAAAAAAAAAAATCATTGGCACCGCCCTACCCACTCTTGAGGACACCCCAAGAACCAAAACAAGTGCACTGAAAATCCTACTGGACCCTCCACATCCTGCCCACCACCTTTTACTGCTCCTCGCCTCATGCAAGCGCTACCGACTCTATGCGCACCAAAACCACACAAAAACATTCAAACAGCTTCTTCCCCCTCACCTTTAACGCCCTAAACAGTAACTCAAATCTATAGAGGCTCTTTGCTTTTTTTTGCACACCCCTGTGGAACAGTATTCCTGCAATGATCATTGTAGCTCCAGCTCTGTTCATACTTGGACAATTCTCATTGATCTATATTCCACAGCACCAGACACTTTTAAGCGATCAAGGTCTTTCTGCATAATTGTACATGTGAAGTTGTACTGTGGTACCTCTACTTACGAAATTAATTGGTTCTGGAAGAAATTTCTGAACGAGAAAATTTTGAAAGTAGAGGCGCTTTTTTCATGAAAATGCCCTAATCCGTTCCAAGCCCCGCCAAAATTCAGACATAAATTTTTTCTAAAGCATAAAAATGCATCAAAATATGGAACAAATACATGTTACAATTAGATTATTGCACAATAAATGAGAGTTGTGCATTATATAAAAAACAAAGAGTAAAGAATAAAAATGATGGTCATTTAACTTTTAACAGCGTCCATCGTTTTTCCCCTCTTTAGTTCATGTTTTCTCTCTCAGAAGTGGTTTTTGCCTGGCATTTTGTCAAGAACTGATCCAGGGACATTTGCTTTTGTCGGCTTTTAACAATCCTTCAAAAATGTCCAAGGCAAACATCAGCATAGTGAGTGATCGCCTGACTGGTGAACACTTTTTCTGGGTGATTCACATTTACGTCAAACTATCGTAACGCCTCATGGCCCGAGGGGCGATTGACGAGGACCATGCATAGACACATATCTATCTATCTACACACATCGACACATTCGGTAGAGGCCCCTCTTAGCCAATGGGATGCCAGGATGGTGCTCGATAATACCCAATGGCAGAGCAGCTATAAGTTTGTTGCATTCAAGAAACTCGGAGCTGCGAGCAGCCGCCCATACTGTATTTTTACCTTTCGTAACATGAAATTTCTTTCGTAACAAGATGCAATATTTTCCTGTTGAGGCGTTTCGTAACTCGTAAATTTCCTATGAAGAGACGTTTGTAAGTAGAGGTACCACTGTACTACAATGACGACTACTGGTCACTTTAACCCTACGAGAGAATCAGTCACCAAAATGTCCTGTCTGGCTGGCTCTGTCTTTATTGACATTCAAAACCATTTCTCGCCAGATCTCCATGGGTCAGATGCTGCAGGAGTTCGGCAAGTTTCTGGGCCTTTTCCTGCTCGTTTTGTTCTCCTTCACCATTGGACTCACGCAGCTCTACGGGAAGGACCAGAAAGACCTGGACAACAGCGCGCCTAGCGACTGCCAAGGCATATTCTGCCAGCAGCAGAGCAACGATGCGTTCCACACGTACGTCCGGGCTTGGGTCGATGTGAACGTCAGACACTTGAGAGATGATTTTTGTGGCTCTCTTCTCGCAGGTTCATGGGCACCTGCTACGCCCTCTTCTGGTATATCTTCTCGTTGGCTCACGTGGCGCTCTTCGTCACCCGCATCAGCTACACGGAGGAACTGCGCTCCTTCGTGGGCGCCCTGATTATCGGCACCTACAACATCGTGGTGGTCATCGTGCTGACCAAGTTGCTGGTGGCCATGCTCCATAAAAGCTTCAGGCAAATCGCCGTGAGTGTTCCGCTGGCGGCCATGTCGACCACGTCACCTTTAGAAAGCGTCCTAACATTCATGCATACTCATGAGATAGAAATGAGGCTTTGTTCCGGTTTTCAAAATTATTATTTTTTGGATAGAATCACGAGGACAAAGAGTGGAAGTTTGCCCGGGCCAAACTGTGGCTGAGCTATTTCGACGATAAGTGCACAATGCCGCCGCCGTTCAACATCCTGCCCTCGCCCAAGACCGTCTGCTACTTGCTGACGAGTATGAATAAGTGGATCTGCTCGCACACCTCCAAGGGAAGAGTCAAGAGACAGAACAGCCTGAAGGTGAGCGCAATCGCTCATGTCGCGTCAAACACAACACAGGGTGGCTAACTTAAGTCCGCATCTTGACTTTCTGCGTCGTGATTTCATGCGGACATTTTGTGGCTCCTTCTGGTGTGTGCGCCTTGGCCAGTTTGGGGCCTGCAGACGAACATACCTGGAGAAGACGGCATTGACTGCTTTTTAACCCTTTCGGGAACAGCAGTTACTGCGGTGGACAGCTTCTCGTGTTATCAGGTTACAGCACAGATTTCAAAGTCAAGGCCCGGGGGCCAGATCTGGCCTGCCACATCATTTTATTTGGCCCGCGAAAGCAAATCAAACATGTAAATTTCCATGATGTTTGCTAAAATCTGAACCAAAATTTCAAATGGTCATTTGTAATCCACAATAACAGTCATTATTCTTGACTTCTGATTTTAAAACTAATTATCCATCCATTTGTTGTGCGCTGTTTATGGAATATATTGAGGTGATTAAACATTTATATGGTTTCCCCAAATTCATAACGGCCCTCCAAGGGAAACCATAACTACAATGTGGCCCGCGACGAAAACGAGTTTGACACCCCTGGGTTACAGGATGCAGGAAAGGTTTAAGCTGCTGTAAAATTGGCTATTTTGTCAGTGAGGATAAAGAACATATGCCAGTGACTATTGTTTTATTGTCTCACTACATGTGTTGCTGCGCTGTTTGTGTTCACATATCTTCCAACAGTTCAAGGGTGATGACAGAGCGACATCGATGCTAGTTTTATTTTTTATGTTGGGTGTTAGTGTGAAGCTAGCGGACATTTGTTATTGGGTTGAACGGGTTATTGGGTACGTACGGAATGTGTAATTGTCTTTGTTTTATGTTGAGTTCAACAGTAAACTTCAACTGCTGGCAATAAAAGCCTTGTCCACTATTTTCGAAAGTGTTTTGCTTGTTGCCGTAAAAGTCGTAATTTAGATCACTCATAAATCAAGCAAGTTGCTAACATGGCAGGCTTTTGGAGTTCAAGTCTGAGTGAGGGTTTCCCGCAATGGTTGAAGGAAATGTTTCAAGCCGGTATTAGGGTTCAGAAGTTGAAGTTCTACCTTTGTGCTTTGAGTTCAGACAAAACCATCACGGCCAGTTTGCTCTTCCCTGCGCAGGAGTGGAAGAACCTGAAACAAAAGCGCGACGAGAACTACCAGAAGATCATGTGCTGCTTGGTGCACCGCTACCTGACATCCACACGACAGAAGATGCAGAGCACGGACCAGGCCACGGTGGAGAACCTCAACGACCTGCGGCAGGACCTGTCCAAGTTCCGCAATGAGATGCGCGACCTGCTGGGCTTCCGTACCTCCAAATACGCCATGTTCTACCCCAGGAGCTAGAAGCCTTTTCCCTTTTCCTCTTGACTCCCATCTCTCGCTATTCGTTTATCCTACGAGAGGAGAACACAAACTGACGGAGGCGAACTAGAAACAATATCCATGTAGTCTCATGTTTTTTTGTAAAAGACGGAAAGCATTGTTTTGGAGAAAATTAACAATAAATATTTATGCGATGTTTCTGCTACTCCTCCCAAAAAAACAAAACAAAACAAAAAAAAGGTAATTGGAAACACAATTTGATTTTCGGACTTTTATTAGGGAGCGTGACAATAATAAAATATAAATAATATTCACAGACGCAAGAGTAACAGTCGAGTAACCTACAGTTCATCCGATATGTATCAAATATTGCACAGTTTACCAAAAAAAAACAAAAAAAATCTAAATTTGTGGCTTTCAAATGTTTATCAAACTTCAGACTCGAAAGGTACAGCGTGTTGGGGCCACCCCGGAAAGAAGAGAAATAAAGTCGGATATTTTTGAAAAAAAAGTGGATATTTTCAAGATTCAAGTAGTATCTCATGGAGAAAAAAAGCATATTTTTGAGATTAAAAATCATTTTTATGATTAAATGGTATATTTTGAGAGCGGATAAGTTGCACGCTGTATTTTGGAATATTTTCAAGATTAGTTCTATATTTTTCAAGACAAAAAGGCTATTTTTAAGAATAATCAAATATTTCCAAGACAAATTAAATTATGTCAAGATTAGGTCATTGTGTATTTTCAAGAAAAAAAAAGGCACGCATTTTTATTTTTAATTGAAAGAATATATTGTCGAGGCTAAAGTCATAGTTTCACAAGAAAATCGGTATATTTTCCAAATAAAATGTCCTATTTTCGAGATTGAAGCTTTAATATTACAAAGACGGAATACTGATTACTGATGTTTATTCTCGTGAGAGTATGACTTGAATCTCATAGTGACATCTTTTGACTCTTATACTTTTCAGAGTGGCTCTAATGCTCCTTTGCACTCTTTCCGAGACCAGCAAACGATTGCCGGGAAGAATTGTGCTTGGTTGTTAAAAAAAAAAAAAAAAACATGAAAAAATTTAAACGTAAATTTTTATTGTTTTTTTTTTTTTTTTTTCATTGGTCCATTAACATACTTTAGTACTCATTTTAACCCTTTTGGGGACAGCGGGTACTACAATGGACATCTTATCAGGTAACAGGGTGCTTGAAAGGGTTAACCTCAGCGATTAAAAAAAAAAAAACATTCTTAAATTAACTCTATTGAATTCAATATTTTTAATTGTTACTTTTTTCTCATTAAATATTTTAACATTTTTATATATATATATATATATTACTCTCATTTTAATAAGTAGACATTTATTCGCTGATTTATTTTGGGATTCTATATTAGCTCCGTGTATGATGCATGATAAATGAAGGGAAATGGAAGCAAAGTTTTGCCCGAGTAGCCGTCGTCAGACGCTGCCGGCGCTCCTCAGCAGCGCTTGTTCTTCAGCATGCTGAGCGCCTTCTGGTTCTTGCTCTTGAAGGCCAGCACGAAGTGGTGCGGGCCCACCTTGCCCAGGCCCTCCTCATCCACGTGGCCCATGAAGATGTAGTTCAGGCCTGGTGAAGTCACACACACAGAGCCTGAATGCGGCGGCGGAACGACGGAGACATTCAGGAGGGAAGGGGAAGGGGGAGGGGGAGGCCACGCGTGAGAATCCGCTCCACGACCACACAGGTATTCTGCATTCCGAGATTTTTTTTTAGAAATACATTTGACATTTTGAAGGTAATATTGACAACATGCAAAGATCTATGTCACTCGTTGCGATTTAGCTTTCAACTGTTTTTAACTATTTCATTTCCTGGTGAACATCCCATATCGGTGTGACGCCCGCCCCCCCCTGCCATCACATAAAAGCCAAAAGGTAAGCAGAGCTGCGTTGAATTGTGTGATATTAGAATGAGCTAGTTACTTGAACTTCTTATAAGCGGCGCCTATATTAATGGGTTCGATGAAGCTGTCGACACACGGTGGGGGAGCTTTATGGTGATGTGAAGTGGTGCGTCCGTCAGTGAAAATTACGATAGGACAAAAATACTATTTCGATTTTAAGCGGTTCCACTGTACGAGACAACATCCAGACTAGGTTGAGCTAATGTCGCAAACAGAAAACGGCACTCACCTCTCCTGACGAACGGGCACTTCTTACACAGGATGACCATCTTGGTGCTCATGGTCTTCCCTGCCTGCTGGATGGCCAGGTTGCCTTCAAGTCACACACACAGAGCCTGAATGCGGCGGCGGAACGACGGAGACATTCAGGAGGGAAGGGGAAGGGGGAGGGGGAGGCCACGCGTGAGAATCCGCTCCACGACCACACAGGTATTCTGCATTCCGAGATTTTTTTTTTAGAAATACATTTGACATTTTGAAGGTAATATTGACAACATGCAAAGATCTATGTCACTCGTTGCGATTTAGCTTTCAACTGTTTTTAACTATTTCATTTCCTGGTGAACATCCCATATCGGTGTGACGCCCGCCCCCCCCTGCCATCACATAAAAGCCAAAAGGTAAGCAGAGCTGCGTTGAATTGTGTGATATTAGAATGAGCTAGTTACTTGAACTTCTTATAAGCGGCGCCTATATTAATGGGTTCGATGAAGCTGTCGACACACGGTGGGGGAGCTTTATGGTGATGTGAAGTGGTGCGTCCGTCAGTGAAAATTACGATAGGACAAAAATACTATTTCGATTTTAAGCGGTTCCACTGTACGAGACAACATCCAGACTAGGTTGAGCTAATGTCGCAAACAGAAAACGGCACTCACCTCTCCTGACGAACGGGCACTTCTTACACAGGATGACCATCTTGGTGCTCATGGTCTTCCCTGCCTGCTGGATGGCCAGGTTACCTTCTTTGTACACTTTAATGATGGACACGGTGGCGTGTACGCTCCCGCCGCGCGTCACCGCTGAGATGACCGTGCCGGTGAGCACTGGCGTGTATGCATACACACAGCAAGATGAAAATGACAAAATTAGTTGGTCGAGTTGAACAAATCATCGTGCAGCCCGCTGAAAGTAAAATGATAAGAATGGCTACTTATTTCTAAAATTCACTCTTGATTTATTTTTCTTAAAATTTTCTGCATTTCTGTTAATAAAAGCTGACAATGATAACTGAGGATTGGCATCCAATTAATTGTAAGAGCTCAAGGGGTTGGGAACTTGAAGCCGATTTTCACATGTGGAGGCAGCACTTCATCAACAGCACCAAATGTCACTTGCTAACTCATGGAGCTCATTTGTGCATGTGGTGCATGCAACACAAATATCCAGGTAGACATTTATTTGCTGATTTAAGTATTTGCCAGTTATCCGAAGCTAACTGGTAATCTGTGTTAATGCCGCAGTTTGTCTTATTTAGGGAGTGCTTTGCTTGAAAATGGCCAAACCCCCCATCTAGCCGCCAAGTCATGGGTGCTGTAGCTGATCTTTGCATGTGGTGCATGCAGCAAACAAAAATACCAAGTGGACAAGTTCACATTGGAGTTAAAAAAATATATATCTGCTTGAACATGATTTTGCTCTTTGTCAAAATGATAACTCTGCCTTTGGCCAAGCTGCCAAATCGAGAAAAAAATCACCAAGGCGGCATTAAGTCAATCATTTAAATTGTGACATCACAACCAATTATTTGGATACAAGCAATCGAAAAAGGACATTTTCCATAACGATGCCCCCACTTGCTCACGTTTTTGGTTTCCAGACTAGCACGAGGTGCCCGCCACATTCCCCCGCCAAGCAAGCACACGGCCGATGCCAGCCCTCCTCCTCTTTGCTCTTTTGAGCAATGCCAAGAAAACCGAGTCACGAGGTAAACATCCCACAGAGGTAAACAGCACGGGGTGAATGCGAATCATTTATCGAGGCTTCACGCCACTGGAGCGCTTTCACTGTGTCGTTACTGTACGCTCTCCTCACCTCTCTCTCTCGCTCTCAAGGACACCTTTCAGACGCCTATCATGAGGTCTAACACTTCATAAATAGAACAATTCCGTTGTACGTTACTGTACGTTATAAAAAAAAATCATAATAAAATAGACAACTTTAGAAAAATGAGGCGTTTTGATTGCTAAATGTAAATTCAACACAATATAACACCGAGAACTAAAAATAAAAAACATTTTTGAAAACATTTAAAAAATCTCAAATCATTGTGTATTTTCGATGACAAATGTGAAAAAAGAATGACGTCAATATTTATTTATTTTTACTAATGACTTGATTATTACCTAAACAAAAAAAAAATGAAGGCATTTACAAAGTAATACAAAATAGACGGAAATATGCTAAACTATTTTAGAATGGATCCATAAAATGCCATAGAAGAATACAGTCATAAAAAAAAAACCAGCATTGAAAAAGTTTACAAAATGTAAATCCTATTATTACTATTATTCTATCATTTTTAATTTAAAAAAAATTAAAAATAATTTTATAATGAGTTATGTTAATTGTATCAATTAAACATTTGTGATATTTTAGTATTTTTTTAACATGTCTGGGAGTTTATGTTGAAGCATGATCGTGTTGCTTTATTTTTTTTTTTTAAATTACGCTTCCAAAACCATTTTATTTTTCCATGTCAATGTATAAAATATAAACCAGAAACAACAGATTGGAAGGATTAGTCGCTGACAACCTCACCAAAGTTGCTGGAGCAGAAATTGCTCTCGAGTGTGCCTCGTCGTTTGCACTTTTGACGGCACAGGGCCACGGAGTACTTGAGGGCTGCAAACAAATACGCACAAAATTAATGCATTATTTGGTTGATTATTTCATGAGATGTATCAATCTGTCAGTTGCAGAAATCGCCGTGCCATATGCCACCCCAGAAGGCCCCGCCCCTTGAAGGCACACAGATTCTACACTGTATGCAGTATGTTCACATTTCATTAACAATGTGTTTAAAAAGTGTCTTTGACTGAAATTTAAATGTGGTTAACGCAAGTGGGAGGGATAAAATCATTATTGGAAAAATGTTGTTAAATATTGTTTGTGGTCTAGTGGAAAATGAGCAAAGCGTAATGACCTCATGGCCAAATAAGAAGGTTACGCCACTGGCGGCGGGGGAAATAAGCGTGGGTGGTTCTTTTTGTCTGGCCAAGGCTCACGAGTATGCAGCGCTATTGCCGTATTCACCGAGATGTTAGATGAATGTTGCTACCTACGTATGGGCCTGGTCGTGAGCGGCTGCGTGGTGGTCGGCGGCAGCGTCGTGGTGACGGAGAACTTCTTGGGGCGGAATTTGTAGTGCCCGATGAAGCCGTCCGCGGTCAGGCTGAGGTCCGACAGGAACTGGACGAGGAGCTGGTTGCCCTCCGACAACACAGGCCTGCGACATCAGAATGGGAGGGAATGACAATTGAGAGTGACGGGTGGTTCACACTTTGTGTACTCACTGAGACCAAGTAGCAATACCTCTTGTAACACTTGAGAGAGAACATTCATTTAACGCGATGATAAAAAAAAAAATGGTGACAAAACACCTTTCCTTTTGACTCAGGTGATGATTCGCCAATGTGTCACACTGCTGCATTATAGTGCCAACTACTACTGAGGACTTAACGTCAGATTCGTTATTTCCTTAAGTATCTGTTGCTGGTATCGGCAGCAACCGCGAATATCTTAAAATAAGGCTGGTATCAGCTCGATACGATACCTGGTATCGGGCTGGTATCAGATCGATAGTGATATCTTGTATCGGGCTGGTATCAGCTCAATATGTGATATCGGGCTGGTATCAGCTTGATACCGATACCTGGTATCGGTTCGGGTATTCTCAATTTTTCTAGTATGAATATATATATATATATATGAATATCTTAAAATAAGGCTGGTATCAGCTCGATACGATACCTGGTATCGGGCTGGTATCAGATCGATAGTGATATCTTGTATCGGGCTGGTATCAGCTCAATATGTGATATCGGGCTGGTATCAGCTTGATACCGATACCTGGTATCGGTTCGGGTATTCTCAATTTTTCTAGTATGAATATATATATATATATATAAAGAAAATGGTGATTACACAGTGAGATGCGAGACCGATATGACATGACACAGATACGATATCGGCTGAGATTGGGTATGAATGAGATTTGCTGGGATGAGACGACAGGGTCCAAACTAAAACGCGCCAAAATAAACAAGACGTGAGACCTACGCCGGGGGACTGTCTCCGCAGTACTTCCCGATCCTCCTGGCGTCGTTGATCTCGCCGCCGTTGAAAATGGAGACGTGGTCGTAGCGGCAATAGTTATCTCGCTCCACGTCAAACTTCTCAAACTTGACTTCAATGATCTGCAGCGAAATCACAGAGTCTTTCATCAAGTACTCTCCAAAAATGCTTCACATGTATTCAGGCCAAATTTTTTTTTTTACCTGGTTCTTTGGTGCCACTATGTGCCAGGAGCAGGTGACGCCGGCTGGGTAGTCCCTGTCAGGCCAGTTGGGAGTTTTGAACGTTCCAGATGGTTTGTCCAATCTGCCCCCACAGTACTGATCCCCTGTTGAGTCGATGGTAACGTTAGTCATGGGACTACGTCAAATATTCGTTCCTGTACAACGGTCCATTTACACTCGGCGTTCTCCAATTTTTTTGCTTCCGGGGGCCCGCGACGGGAGAGACAGTTTTTCAAGGACCGTTTCATAATCCTAAAACCAATGAAAGTGATTTGAGAATCACGTTTATGTGACGATACGTCACAATTAAAGGAGAGCTTTTAATTGGCACAAACCATGACAACAACCTCTCTGCAATTGTCCATCATGTCGGAGCCATGGCAGCTGTCTGCCTCGCAGATGCTCCGGTACAAGAAACCACTTATTAAAATTCCTCTTGGATCGCAGAGCAGACTTTGCTACCCCTTGCAAAGAGGAAAATACTTTCTGACCATGTGTTGTCCTCTCCAGGGGGGTTGCGGGGGCGGCGGCTTAGAGAGGGTGGCGACGGTTCCGCATAAATGCCAGAGAAATTTCACATCCGGCTGAGAGAAGATGTCGCTTGTTGTTGTCTAAATAGGGCAGCCTCAAGGCCAGACTTGTTATTGAGCGAGACAATCTTCCGTTTGAAGCTTCAGAACAACCGCAAGTCGGTCTTCGAAATGTGTTATCACTCGCTGAAGCATTCGCTGAATCAAGCGATTTTGTTGATGCTGAGTTCTGGTGTGCAGACCGTCGGATAGACTTTCCTTGGCTTTGTGTGAACGCCCGCTGACAGAGTTCTGCGTTTTCATCAGCACAGGTGGTGGCGCGCCTTTCGCACAGAACAGATCCTGTTTCGAGAGACTTGCCATGAAGCTTCACAAATTGATGCTGAACTGCAGTCTGGGACAGAAAACTTGTGCCGGGCGGCCATCTTGCAACGCAGATATACCGTATTGGCCCGAATATAAGACGGCCCTGATTATAAGACGACCCCCTCTTTTTCAAGACTCAAGTTTGAAAAAAGACTTTTTGAACACCAAATTAATTTTTATACAGAAAATAAT
>NW_017804903.1:501176-503174 GCF_001891065.2 Hippocampus comes
CGTTATTTCCTTAAGTATCTGTTGCTGGTATCGGCAGCAACCGCGAATATCTTAAAATAAGGCTGGTATCAGCTCGATACGATACCTGGTATCGGGCTGGTATCAGATCGATAGTGATATCTTGTATCGGGCTGGTATCAGCTCAATATGTGATATCGGGCTGGTATCAGCTTGATACCGATACCTGGTATCGGTTCGGGTATTCTCAATTTTTCTAGTATGAATATATATATATATATATATATAAAATGGTGATTACACAGTGAGATGCGAGACCGATATGACATGACACAGATACGATATCGGCTGAGATTGGGTATGAATGAGATTTGCTGGGATGAGACGACAGGGTCCAAACTAAAACGCGCCAAAATAAACAAGACGTGAGACCTACGCCGGGGGACTGTCTCCGCAGTACTTCCCGATCCTCCTGGCGTCGTTGATCTCGCCGCCGTTGAAAATGGAGACGTGGTCGTAGCGGCAATAGTTATCTCGCTCCACGTCAAACTTCTCAAACTTGACTTCAATGATCTGCAGCGAAATCACAGAGTCTTTCATCAAGTACTCTCCAAAAATGCTTCACATGTATTCAGGCCAAATTTTTTTTTTTACCTGGTTCTTTGGTGCCACTATGTGCCAGGAGCAGGTGACGCCGGCTGGGTAGTCCCTGTCAGGCCAGTTGGGAGTTTTGAACGTTCCAGATGGTTTGTCCAATCTGCCCCCACAGTACTGATCCCCTGTTGAGTCGATGGTAACGTTAGTCATGGGACTACGTCAAATATTCGTTCCTGTACAACGGTCCATTTACACTCGGCGTTCTCCAATTTTTTTGCTTCCGGGGGCCCGCGACGGGAGAGACAGTTTTTCAAGGACCGTTTCATAATCCTAAAACCAATGAAAGTGATTTGAGAATCACGTTTATGTGACGATACGTCACAATTAAAGGAGAGCTTTTAATTGGCACAAACCATGACAACAACCTCTCTGCAATTGTCCATCATGTCGGAGCCATGGCAGCTGTCTGCCTCGCAGATGCTCCGGTACAAGAAACCACTTATTAAAATTCCTCTTGGATCGCAGAGCAGACTTTGCTACCCCTTGCAAAGAGGAAAATACTTTCTGACCATGTGTTGTCCTCTCCAGGGGGGTTGCGGGGGCGGCGGCTTAGAGAGGGTGGCGACGGTTCCGCATAAATGCCAGAGAAATTTCACATCCGGCTGAGAGAAGATGTCGCTTGTTGTTGTCCAAATAGGGCAGCCTCAAGGCCAGACTTGTTATTGAGCGAGACAATCTTCCGTTTGAAGCTTCAGAACAACCGCAAGTCGGTCTGGGAAATGTGTTATCACTCGCTGAAGCATTCGCTGAATCAAGCGATTTTGTTGATGCTGAGTTCTGGTGTGCAGACCGTCGGATAGACTTTCCTTGGCTTTGTGTGAACGCCCGCTGACAGAGTTCTGCGTTTTCATCAGCACAGGTGGTGGCGCGCCTTTCGCACAGAACAGATCCTGTTTCGAGAGACTTGCCATGAAGCTTCACAAATTGATGCTGAACTGCAGTCTGGGACAGAAAACTTGTGCCGGGCGGCCATCTTGCAACGCAGATATACCGTATTGGCCCGAATATAAGACGGCCCTGATTATAAGACGACCCCCTCTTTTTCAAGACTCAAGTTTGAAAAAAGACTTTTTGAACACCAAATTAATTTTTATGCAGAAAATAATTACAGTACATCTGAAACAAATGATTCTAACAATATATTTGAGAGAAAAAGCATGTTATTTTGCCTCATTCAAATCTTAATATCTGAACATTTAAATATGTCAACTAAAGTGCAATCACATTCGTAAATGAATGGCTTCTGGTTTTTGAAATGTAAATGACATCATAACTTCTCCTCAGCTGCCGGTTAACCTGGCCAATCTTCGACCCATTTCTCTCCAGATTGTCGCTACGTTTCTGCATTTTCTGTCATCTCTTCTATTATTTTCTTCTCTTTTC
>NW_017804903.1:503654-518293 GCF_001891065.2 Hippocampus comes
CTGTACACATCCACATAGTCGTAGCGACACAGGCTGTCGTTCTCCAAGTCGAGGAAGCGGAACGACAGCACCACCACTTTGCCCTCTGGGACCTGTAAAGGGGACGATGTGGATATCATTGTGTTGTTAAATGGTGGGCCCTCCGTTTACGATGGGCCCCAAATTTCAAGATTGTGAACAGCGTGAAATGAAGTTAGCACCCAACTTTGTGTTTTCACTTGATTGTTTACCATTTATGATTTTAGCATACTGTAGGTTAGTGACAGACTATGGCATTCGGGTTATGTTGTCGTATTTACGCAACTTCGTCAGCTTGAATTATTATGACATAATGTTCTCAAATTCTTGTGATCTGATGATAAACGTGTGAGGTCTTAAAAATTCCTTTTTTTTTCCCTCAGCGGTTGCAACCTGAAAAACCTTTTTTTTTGTTTGTTTATTGTACATAAAAATATATACAGTAATAAATTGACAGAAAGTAAGGTAAGTAAAATAGGAAAAAAGAAAAATCAACACATTTTTGAATGAAAATTAAAAAAAATCAGACTTTTTGGATATGTGACAATATGGAGCACACGTGTATCATTTTCCTATTTAACCCTTTCATGCACCCTGTAATCCGATAAATTGTCCACTGTAGTAACCGCTGTCCCTCCAAGGGTTAATTATCAAAACAAACTGTCAATAAATTATGATCATCTACATTCTACAATGATGATAATGGTTTGAATAATTTATTCCGAATATAATAAAAATATATAGTTATTATATGTCTGCAATTTGCTGGCAACCAGTTCAGGGTGTCCCCCCGCCTACTCCCTGAAGACAGCTGGGATAGGCTCCACCGTACCCCGCAACCCTTGTGAGGTTAAGCGGATCAGAATATGGATGAATGGATGTTTGTTAAATACTATTACAATATTTTAAGAAAGTGAATTTGGGGAAAACTATTCCAAACAAATTGCTTACTTACTGTGATCCTCCACACGCACTTCGTATTTGGAGGGTAAACTCCTGGGTACCCCTGACTCCCGATTATTCCAGATTGCCCAGTGATGTTTCCCCCACATGTAAAAGAGGGTCTGGAAAAATAAGAAGGAAGAATACATCATCTGCTCAGTAGTAAACAACAGTCTTGTTTGCTGTTTACCTTCTCTGGGACTGCGAGCTACAGACTTGGGCGAGGAGGGCGAGACACCACGCGCAAACCAGCCCGTACACTCTCCACATTGTCGGCTTGACCGGAGCGGGCTGCTCGCCTGCTGCTCCAAAGTAAAGTGGAAGTTCCTGCGGCAAGGAGAGTCTGCAGTCTGAACTGGATGAATGCAACGTTTGTTTTCAATGGAGGAGGAAGACGAGGAGGAGGAGAAGGGGCAGGAGGAGGAGGAGGAGGAGGGGACAGAAGACACCGGGAGGGTATAAGGACTTTAAGTACAACCAAAACATTGGTTGTACATCTTAGCATTTAGCATACATTATATAGGACGCTGAAAGTGCACACAGCATCTGAAATGGACATTTTCCATCGTTGACGACTGGACATGTCCGCGTGAGCGCCGCTCCTTGGTGGGATTGTGGTACTACACTTACACGTCAGCGCTAAGCAGAAACATTTTCAATGATAAATTATGCAAAATCCTCGTTTTTTTTGGGGGGGGGGCTTTGGCATACATAGAGATGACTTTGACTGCTTGCACCAACTTGAATGTATTTTTATAGAGCCCGTTATTTTCTTAACCTCCCTTAGCATTGTTGATTTGTTTTTTGTTCGTGTTTTCTTTCATAAAAAAGGAGCCTCAGGCATTTTTGTGAGAATACACTTGTCAGCTAACCCTCTAATTAAATGGAACATTTATATTTTCCCATCTGAACCTACAAGCATCCATGAAAAAATATTTTTTTATGACATAAAGCCACGAAATGTTCATAATTTCAAGTTGTACAACCCTGACTTCTGTAATTGCATTTAGTCACATATTTCTAATAATGTAACACTGTATAATTAACTCTATATTGCGATAAGCTCAAGAAAGAAACGTATTTATTCAGCATCTATGACATAAAATGTTACCATGACTTTGTTTTGTTATCATTCTATTAATTTTATGAATGCTTAATTTGATCATTATTAATTTGATAATATAATCAAGCAATTTATATTTCTTCATAATTATGATCGTACTGTTATGATTATGAATAGATTAATCGATTAGTATAAAGTATGTGTGTAGTGTCGAAGCTCTGTACAATATATATAACGAGTAATTATTTATCCACAGTATATGTATTCCACAGATAAATATTACAGTATAAAACAAATGTAATCTAAGACGATATTTGCCATATTCAGCCATCCATCGGTCCTTTCCCTCACGTGGGTGGCGTACGTACACAAATAAAATTAGTAGTGGAATCATTTTGTATAATTTTTCATATGGTTTTCACATGTCATTTATCATATATTTGTTTGATTAGTAGAACTTTTTTTAACGTGTGTTTTTTTTTTCCGAACACGTGATCGGTGATTGATTACGTAGCCTAGCGTTCACATTGGCCTCACATCATCTACTTGTCGGTGATCGATTGTGTTTGAGTTCCACGCCAAAAAATGGCGGACCGAGCGCCAGGAGGTTCTCAGAAGCCCAGCGCTAAGGTGAATTTACCCTTTCTGGATACACTCCGTCATATTAGCGACGTGTGGACGAAGGTCGTGTTAATGTGGGTCGAACGACATCGGCGAAAATGTGAACTGTAGAGCGCGTCTAGCGTGTACGCCACTGTGCTAACATGCTAACCATCCGCCTGCTAACCTTCGGTTGTGTGGCCACACTTGCTACTGCGTTAGCTTAGCAACGCTAGCAATTCCCGGTCCACAAGTCCCGCTTCTTTCCCTCGCAGCAAGACCGACTTCGGTACATATTATTGTGCGTTAATGTTAAATGTGTACTAGCTAGTGCTATTACGATGAAATATGTTTTTACTGTAGATTACGTTTATTCAAAAGGTATTTTGGCCTTACAATAGCAGCGATGTAGGCCCCCCCCCCTTGTTATTTGAACTCATTTACAGCTAAGAAACCGAAATTCAAGTGAGCTTTGCAACAACCACGTCAAAACATTACGTTCTACTGAACAGACTGTAGCGCGTTTTAAGCAGCGCTTACGGCTAGTAGCTAATGGCAGCTGTCAATAAATCAAGCATATGATGATGACATTTAAGTGGCTGTTCTTTGCATCCGCAGGCGCTGCTCGAGAGCAAACTCAAGTCTTTCAGCATTGGCAAAATGTCCGTGGCCAAGAGAACTCTCAGCAAGAAGGAGCAGGATGAGATCAAGAAGAAAGTGAGTAAATGCAGCCTCGATGTGAGCGCAAATCCACACCGCCCCCCTTCAATGTTTGTTACTGCCTATAGTGGGCAGGTTTATTCCTCGCCCAAACTGAGGTAGACATGCGAACATTCTGACCTCTTTCGTGTACGCCTATGCTCCCCAGTAGCTCAAAGAAACATTTGATCAATTCTCTTACTCTGAATGTTCGACTTCCTTAAACTGTGCAACTCCCACCATTCCAACAGCAAGGTTTCACCCGCTTGCAAGAGGAAGTTTTCAGCAAATACTTAATGCGCCCCAATGGTGATTCACTAATCACCAGGGGTTATATGTACATAACCCACGATGGCAAAGTGAGTCCGAACTCGCTCAGGTAGATTCCGAGATACCAACTTCTTCCCCTTTAATCAATTCTGTTGTATTTTCATGAGTAATCTACGCGGAGAATGCCCAACATACGGCTATCGGTATAAAGCTAACAGCTCCCTTTTGCTGATTTTGGACCTAATAATTCCGCACCATTTTGAGATCAAAAACTACGACAGCAATCTGCAGGATTTTCCATAAACAGAATACTGGCTTCTGATTGTTCTATTGCCATTCGTCATTGTGACCATTTTTTTTTTCTGTGCCAGGTCACATATGCTCAAATCTCCAGCTAAGGGTATGAATGAATGGTGTGATTTGTTTTGGGATTCCTGCGTTCAGGAGGACGAGCGTGCCGCGGCGGAGATCTACGAAGAGTTCCTTGCTGCATTCGAAGGCGGCGGCGAGGGGAAGATCAAAGCTTTTGTTCGCGGGGGGATCGCAAATGCCACAAAAGGTAAGACATTGCTGAATTTTGCTGGAATGTGCAAACCACCAGTTTAATTTAATTGCGTTTACTTTCCCGCCTTTTTTTACGTTTACTTTACTTTTTTTCACAATTTAAAACAGTTCCCACATGTCTTTAAATGTTGGATCTAAATTGTTGAGACACTTTATGCACCCAATATTTTCCCCTTGCTGAACCTGTTACACTTTCATTCGATGACACCCACGTCACTCACCAGGCCAAAATACATTTATTTTGAAGTTGGACAACCAACATTCCACCTGCCCATTTTTCAGCCATATCCTGATGTTTTCATGTCGCCTTGAGCATTAAAATGCTGTTGTTGGTCTTCCCCGCCAGAGGAGGCAGCAACGGATGAGAAGCGAGGCAAACTGTACAAGCCCAAGTCTCGCTTTGAGTCCCAGTCCAAAAGCATCCTGCCCCTGGAAAACCCACCTCAGTTCTTACCAGTAGACAAACGACACGTGAGTATTGCTTTTGGTTTAAACACACTGACAAAAACAAAATCCCTGTCCTTTGCCGTGTTTATTTTTTTTTTCCTGCTGTTTTACAGTCTGCCAAGAAGAGCAATGAAAAAGAAAAGAAGAAGAGCAACCTGGAGCTTTTTAAAGAAGAGCTTAAACAGTACGTCCCGATATTTCTTGTTGTCTTAACTGGACTACATCTCGCCACATACTGTCAGGATTTGTCATCATAAATATAGAACAAAACGCTTAAGGTTGTCGGTCTTCAATATTTTCCAACCAGACTGTGGAGGAAAAATTACCGTATTTTCTCGACCGTGCGGCGCACTGTTTTAAAAGCGTAGTGTCAATTACGGGCGCTATTTCTTTCACACATACACAAGACGCATTGTATTACTGAATGCAGGCGTGGTAAAACGTATGCTAGCTTAAAAAAAATACGGTAGCAGAACGTGACACTTTTTACGACAGTAGGAGCAGAAGATGGCCATTTTTCCATGTAATCCGCCAGATGTTGCTGCGCTACGGTCATCAGTCACACAACAGCATTCACAGATTTTGGAAGTCGGTGCATACACGAGGCGCCCCGTCCATTTTGGAGACAATTTCAGACTTTTGCGCCTTTTGCAGCTGTCCAATAATTGGGCCTTGTCTTCGATTTTACAAGAAGGAACGTACTGAAATTCAGCTTGATTGTTGGCATGTGGCGTCGCCATCTGACATTGTTGATTGCCTGCTTTTCAATTTCCATTCAGAATTCAGGAGGAGAGGGACGAAAGACACAAGATGAAGGGACGAGTTAGTCGTTTTGAACCCCTGGGCGGCACGGAGGGAAGACGTTCATGTAAGTGTCCCCTTAAAACTGCTCCGGTCTATTTTTATAACTACAAGAAAAATAAAAAATAAAAAAAGCGTCTGACCCGGTAATCCGCGTGATCTTGGCCACAGCTGATTTGCACCATACCCCGAAATAAAATTTACTCTGCGTCTCTGCTTCTTTTAGCGGATGGTTCTTCACAAAGAAACCGTCCGTCCAGTGGTAACTTTGAATTTGAATGCAGTGGCTGTGATGATCTGTTTTCAAATGGTTTTTTTTTTCCTTCTTTTTTTTCCCCCCATTTCCTTGGCCAACAACTGAAAGATGTCTTTTCTTTTGTGTGTCTGCAGTTTTGGATGACTGCGCACCCGGTTCGCACGATGTTGGGGACCCGTCCACCACTAACTTGTATCTAGGAAACATCAATCCACAGGTATATTCACACCGTCATGCATATTATTATATTGTTGGTACTTCGAAAATAAACATGTCTAATGACACGTCACACACATGGTGTCCCGGTTTGTTAGATGAACGAGGAGATGCTGTGCCAAGAATTTGGCCGCTACGGACCGCTGGCCAGCGTGAAGATCATGTGGCCCAGGACGGACGAGGAGAGGGCACGGGAGAGGAACTGTGGCTTTGTGGCCTTCATGAACAGGAGGGATGCCGAGCGGGCCCTCAAAAACCTCAACGGTACGTTTACTCGTTTGCTTTTCACCTTTAAGAAGTGTTTGTCAACTTCTATTGGTGTGTACTCCCAGTGATATGAACTATGCCTGGATCACGTTTTGAGGCTCCCCGTACGATATGTTACATGGTCTGACTTATTGATTCACAAAAAGGAGAGAATCAACGAAGACTGTGAAGTACAGTGGAGGGGGTATCATGGTTTGGGGTTGCTTCGCCTCCTCAGGGCCTGGACAGATTGCTCTGATCGAAGGAAAAAGGAATTCCCAAGTTGACGAATACGTTTTGCCCTGGGACTTTAGGCCAAATGTCCACCAATGGAAGCTCAACAGAAAATGGGTGATACAACAGGACAATGACCTAAAGCACAGAGCACATGAGAACATTTGTTTGTGGGGTATTAGTTCAAGCAGACTGCGTTTGTCTATTGTGACTTAGATGCAGGGCAGAACACATTTTATGACCAATTTATGCAAAGGTCCAGGTAATTCCAAAGGGTTCGCATACTTTTTCTTGCAACTGTAGATATATATAAGGTTATTATTATTATTATTTTGCTTTTGTCAAATGCAGGAAAGATGATCATGAACTTTGAGATGAAACTGGGATGGGGCAAAGGCGTGCCCATTCCACCCCACCCCATCTACATCCCTCCCTCCATGATGGAGCACACCCTCCCGCCACCTCCCTCGGGCCTCCCCTTCAACGCGCAGCCCCGCGAGAGGCTCAAGAACCCCAATGCGCCCCTGGTCCCCCCACCCAAAAACAAGGAGGACTTTGAGAAGGTAACGGATATGAGCAGCTTTTTGTTTTTTTTTTTTTCGTGTGTATTGTTTTTTTTTTTCTTTTTTCTTTTTAAAGTCAGTGTGTTGGTAAATGTTACTTGAGTGAAAGGTAGCTGCTGTTAGCGAGCATTGTTGCTTAAATGAATTAGTTTACGCTAAATGTTTGTTTTTGATAGAGGTTTTGACTAGGCCAGTGTCACTTTTCAAATGCATTTTTTTTAAAAATATATTTCACATGTTGCCTTTTTAACAATACTCACGTTCTATGTTTATTATCTGATGTGACTTCATATACAGACTCTGTCGCAAGCCATAGTCAAAGTGGTTATCCCAACAGAAAGGTACATGCTTTTTTTTCCTTTCCCCCCCTAAATTGGTATACAAACTCAGAAGCCAAAACTTGAACAAACAACATCCCATCATAAGGAAGCTGGATCATTTGATTACTGCATGCTACCGGGGGGCTGGTCAGTGTGTGTGAGCAATGGTTTAGGCCATCACTTCTACACTCACACACACACACACACACACACACACACACACACACACACACACACACACACACACACACATCCATCAGGTCTTTGTCATTCAAACTCACTTATTCGTGGAACCGTCAAAGTGGAATGCAATGACTCAAATAGTAATGGCATAATTCCAAATAGTTTCATCAAGCTAATGCTAATGTAATGTGTATGTCAAGGGAATATTTTTAGTTGAAATTGGGCAGGCACGTCTCTCGAAAATAATGGGAAGCACATATTTTTCGATTTTTAAAAAATGTTTTTTTTTTTTTTTTGGCAACCAAGCACATATTAAATTCTTATGGGTACGTTACAGCAAATTATTTTTTTACTTGTATGTTACAACTCGCAGATACCAAGTACAGATTCCTGATTATGCCGTTACATCTTGCAATGGTGATTGAAAAAAAGTTTATTTCAATCAAGTCTTGTTCAAAAACACAAATGTTTTCTTGAGCTTGGCATGTTCCGTTCATGAACATTTTAAAAGTGACATTTTAGCACTCCCATGTTCTGGAAGCCAAGGTATTTTAATTTGGTGCTATCTCAGTCTGAACACCAGGGGGCACTATGTAAACTGCCTCAGCCTGACTCCATAAAAAAAAAAAATTCCATACAAGTAGTGATATAAATGATCTGCATAAGCACACAGCGGACAAAAGCTCATAGTCTGACGGCGTGGTCTCTGCATATTATCGAAGTACCGATAAATTGTAAGTGGGGAGGGGCTCCATCTTTGCATCTGCGTGGAACATGGCAGTGATGTTAGGTGACCTGCCTGACATAAAACACAAAATAAAAAAATCTGCACTTATTTTGTTTCTCCAGATCGGAATGTGTTTGACTTTGAAGGTTCTGCGACATTCTTCCAGCACGGTAGTTCAGCGCCCGTTTTGAACATCTCCGACATGAACACCCTAGCCGTTCACGCGCGCCGCCCGACCATTGCTCACGTTCGCCGTCCTCCCCCCTCGTGGCGTCTGTCACGCCATTGGGACCTCATGTCAATCCGGCCCCACTGCCAAATCCAAACAAGCCACTTTTACTTAGACTAGCCATGACCTTTGACAATGGCCTTGGTGAGCAGCACACGTTGAACTGTCTGCGGCAGCGCGGGACCCGAAAAAGGCGTCATGGGATGGATTGGGAAAGTATACGGGATTGTACCCCTCCCCCCATTGGTACGATCGGCTCCAATACCAAGTAATTGTGATCTGTGTTGACCTCATGAATTAATCAATCAGTGAGTCTAATTTGGCCACTCTCTTCTAAAAAAAAAAAATGACCGCCAATGATCCACTCGGCATCACCGCTAACTCGTTGATGCTCCCTCAACGCACGACATCACACCAGTCAGCGGAGCAGCGTGACACACGGAGAGGTGACGCGTGGGCCAGCTTTGCTCAAACCGGCGTCCTTGTCGGTGTGTCACATTCCCAAGTGTCTTTCAAAGAGTCTGAGTAGTTGTATGACAAATCATTCAAATCAGCTGCACTTCAGCAATCCAGACACCAGGGGCATCCATTAACTTGCACACAAATAGCACTCGATATTTATTCGTCATTCACATTGACGTAGGCAAAGTGATAGATTGTTTGGAATTGATGCATGGTCACAGGATGCGTTTGGAATGTTGCCTCTCTGTTAAAAGTCGCAGTTTGTCCGACATATGGCAGTCACTTTCTCTCGTTGACTTCAACAATTCAATTCCCATGTGATACTTAGCTTTTGTCATCATGCGGTTTTAAATAATCTATACTGTGTTTGTTTCTAGAATACATTTAGAAAATGGATGCAACATAGGGCCTTTTGGCACTTAATGTCTTTTCTGCACTATAAGGCGCTTTGGAACATGAGGCGCACCTTCACCAAATGGCCTATTTTATAAGTTTTCATATAGAGGGCGCACCACATTATAAGGCGCATAGAATAGAAGCGACAATAGTGGCTATGCATCCATTGGATGGTGCTACGCTAAATGGAATACAATACAATACAGCTTTATTTATTTTGAGCCTTTACAACTTCTGCAACTGTAACAATGAGAACTGGTCACAAACATGAATGACAATACAAAACAAATGAAAGCACGGCAATTAGTGTCAGGCAGAGCCCTTTTAGGTTACAATTGCTTCCTGCTCATAATCACCACTAGATGGCATAGGAACACCAACAGGGAACCAAGTCAATGGGGAATAGAAAGAGAGTTAGTCATTTTATATTAGGCGCATCTGATTATAGGGCGCACTGTCGGCTTTTGAGAGAATCGAATGCATTTAGGTGGGCCTTATAGTGCGGAAAATACAGTATTGACAAAAATCAACGCAACGCTTGAAAATCAACTTCAGACGCAACAAATTGCTGTACATCAATAAAAAGCAAACGCAAGACAATTGAATATAAGGTCATTGAAAAACAGTAAAACAAATGACACTAAATAAGGGCTCCAGTACCGTGCCGTGTTGAATGCCGAAATATAAAAAGGGCCCTGTTGACCCGCAATTTAAACTCTTCCTCTGTCTTGCTGCTCACCTGCATCGTGCTCAAGTAGATCAAAAACATTTTGTCGCTATTGAGTTGCCGTCGGAGAGGCAGCAGTTCAAAGCATTCCAAAACTGCCGAGCAGAAATAGAACTGTGTTAATGTAGCTGTTTAGAGTTCCCCCCCCGCTGGTCTGAATCTGTTCGCTTTAACTGTGTCTTTCTTGTAGGAATTTGCTCTCTCTCATCCACCGAATGATCGAATTTGTGGTTCGTGAAGGCCCAATGTTTGAAGCCATGATCATGAACCGGGAAATCAACAACCCCTTGTACAGGTCAGCCGGCCCGCCCCCTGTCACGCAGGCGCCTCAACCGCCGTCCCGCGCTTTGCTCTTTTGACATTTTTCCATTTGTCTTCCCCTCCTGAAGGTTTCTGTTTGAGAACCAGAGCCCGGCGCATGTTTACTACAGGTGGAAGCTCTACACCATACTGCAGGTCACTAACCCGTCTTGAATTCGATGCCGTTCGGATCGGTGTCGTTAACAGAAATACACTTTGGAACATTGTCACATTTTGACAAAGAATAGGGGTCACGTTTGTCGTTTTTAATGTGAATATTTTGCCGCATTTCTGCATAAATGAGGCTTGCGGGTGCGCCACCTACCGTAAATTTAATAGACTTGGACAAGAAGAAGAAAAAAAAAATGCATGTCTAACATCACAAGCTGATTTTTATTCTTTTTTCCCCAGGGCGAAGCGCCGGTCAAATGGCGGACGGATGACTTTAGGATGTTCAAGAACGGCTCCCTGTGGCGCCCCCCGCCTCTCAATCCCTACCTCCACGGTCCCTACGACGAGGGCGAGGACGAGGACGAAGAGGAGGACTCGCTCAAGAAGGGCTGCTTAAAAGAAGAGTAAGACGCGAGAAGTTGTGTCGGGAATAATCGTTGCAGCGCGCTTCAAACGGCGCTCCCCCCGTTGGCGTTTGTCGTCCGAGCATGGAAAATGACATTTCCTCTGCACGCTTTGCAGTGAGCGAGACAAGCTCGAGGAGATGCTCCGCGGCCTGACGCCCAGGAGGGGCGACGTCGCCGAGGCCATGTTGTTTTGCCTCACTCATGCCGAGGCCGCCGAAGAGATCGTGGAATGCGTCACAGAGTCTCTCTCCATCCTCAAGACCCCTCTCCCCAAAAAGGCAACCACACAAACATATTTTACTCTTAAAAAAAAAAAAAAATCCCCGTGTCATCATCTAATCAATACCACTCACCGTTTTGTCACTCTTTCAGATCGCGCGGTTATATCTGGTGTCTGATGTGCTGTACAACTCCTCTGCCAAGGTGGCCAACGCCTCCTACTACAGGAAATAGTGAGTCAGCGTTTTTGCATGTGTGAATGTTTTACTTAAGTGTTCAGAAGTTCGTCGATAAAACAAAACAAAACAAAAAAAAAACCCTTGACCCGAGGCTGATCAATAATATTGGCTAGTGAACTTGTGAAAATTCTTATTCGTCCATGAAGCCATATAAACATTTACTCGTTTTGTCCTCTCCCTTGACAGTTTTGAAGTGAAGCTCTGCCAGATTTTTGCCGATCTCAATGCCACATACAAAACCATCCAAGGTCACCTTCAGAGTGAAAACTTTAAGGTATGCGCAGGGGGCGAACGCGAAGCAACCAAGCCCGTGAAGTTGGATTGTGCGTGTCTTGTCATTCAGCCATCTTGTCTCCGTGCTTCCAGCAACGTGTGATGTCCTGCTTCAGAGCGTGGGAGGACTGGGCGGTGTATCCGGACCCCTTCCTCATCAAGTTGCAAAATATATTCCTGGGTCTCGTCAACCTGGCGCCCGAAAAGGAGCCCGTCGCAGTTCCCGTTGCGGTAAAACGAGAACGCGCAATATTTCACGTCCACGGCCAACTATGGATTGCAGGGAACTGGTCGGGTCTCAATTCTTTTTCGAGATTATCGTGCCAATCTTGATCACGATTTGTGCAGCCCGAACCCACGGAGGACATCGACGGCGCACCAATCGGCGAGTTTGCGGACGGCTCGCCCATCGAAGACGTGGACGGGCTGCCCATCGACGGCGGGCCCATCGACGGTGCCATGATCGACGGGGCCCCCCTGGACGACCTGGACGGCGTTCCCATCAAGCCGACGGAGGAGGACATCGACGGAGTCCCCTGTGAGTCCAATGGAGGAATATACAGTTGTGGGTCAAACCCCACAAAAACAGAAAATATTTTTCTGACATCGGTGGTGCCACAAAAAAATAAAAAATAAAAATACAAGCAAGTTATATTGACACAAATGGGAAACAATTTTCCGTTTTAAGTCGACCAGTCCAAGGAGGCCACTTTCAAGGTGGCGCCGTCAAAATGGGAAGCCGTGGACGAGTCCGAGCTGGAATCTCAAGGTTGTACGTGTCGCACGTTTCATTTGCTTTTTCAAACGCAGTCATCAGCTGTTTCTCTAAGCACGCATCCCGCTTTTGTCTGACCTTTAGCTGTGACCACCTCGAAATGGGAGGCATTCGAGCAGCCTGAAGAAGCCAAAAGGTGAGCGGGGCTCTTTTCACACGCTGGACTGCGGTCGTCTGTATCGCATATGAAACGGCCACGCGCTTTTTTTTGAAGGTATGCGGAGCACAGCGACGACGAGAGGAGTCCCCGCTCGGCAGCGGCCACCCCGAGCTACTCCAACCCCGGCAGGGACGACGCGGACCTCAAGGCCAAACTGTCCGAAATGAATGAGGAGAAGCGAAGCAAGCTACGGGAGATAGAGGTGAGAGGTCACAAAAAGAAAAAAATCAACAATGTGCGCAGGCGCGATGATTGACTCACGCAAGTGTAAAATGAAATGTTAATCCAAGATGACCTGTTGTTCTCCTGCGTATTCGAGGCTCTGTACTATGTTGAAGTGATTGTGAGGAGCTTCACGTTTGTTTGTTTTTCATGCTGCCAACTCGTGGCACCAATTCCTCACCGAATTTGGCTATTTGGGGCAGAGCTTGGTCACCAGGGAGAGACTATACCATGAAAAAGTACATTTTCCACAATTCCCCTCTCGGACTGTAAATAACAATGAAGTGCGTGTCACCATTCAACTTAGGTGAAAGTCATGAAGTTCCAAGACGAGCTGGAATCGGGGAAGAGGCCCAAGAAGCCTGGTCAGAGCTTTCAGGAGCAGGTGGAACATTACAGAGACAAACTGCTGCAAAAGGTAGGAAGGACTAAAAGGCGTTCGTTCACCCGGAATCTTCCATTTGTTCAATGTTTATCCGCTGTGCTGCCGCAGGAGAAAGAGAAGGAGAAACAGGAGCGGGAGAAAGAGCGAGAGAAGAAGGACAAAGAGAAAGCGGACGCGAGGTTGAAAGACTTAAAGAAGGAGAAGGAAGACACGCCGACCAGGAAAGACAAGTGAGTCAAACGTGCACGCGGTTGTTCCTGCCGAAGCGAAATGCTTGACGTGCGCTCACTTCCCGCGCTGACAGGTACTCGTCCCCGGCCGCCGAGAGGAAGCGGCGACACAGCAACTCTCCCAGCCCCAACCGTGGCGGCAGCAGGCGAGGGCGCTCGCCTTCCCCCCGCTCGGAGCGGTCAGAGCGCTCGTACTCAAAGGACACATCGTCACGCTCGTCTCACAAGGACTCCCCGCGCTCATCTATCAAGAAGTCCTCAAAGAGGTACGGCACCAAAATGGATGGCTTGTGTTTCCCGTGACAAAGTAGCATCAAGATGGTCGACCAAACCAAGGGTGGGAGGGAACACATTTGTGCTTAAGTGCCACATTTTTAAGACCGAAAGATGGGCTGTGTTATTTAGATCGACAGTTTTAAATGACATTCTTTAATTTATTTATTTTTTGTTGTCCTCCCAAGATCTCCGTCGTCCCCTCGCACGCCCAAGCGCACGCGGCGGTCGCGCTCTCGGACGCCCAAGAAGTCCACCAAGAAGTCCCGTTCCAAGTCCAGGTCCCCGCACAGCCGATCTCACAAAAAGTCCAAGAAGAGCAAACACTGACACCTACGACGACCTTTCAAAGCACCACCACCGCGTCACTTTGTAGTGGAACAGAGGTGATGGGGCTGTTGTAATATAATTACAATGAAGCGGGCTGGGGGAGGTTCTCCTTACTGTTTTATATTGTACAAAAATTGTGCTTGTGTGTGTGTTCCCCCACAACACCTCCCCAGTGGAATTGATAGAGTATGATGACAATAGGCCGCCATTTATTCATGCCGTCATTTTCTGTTTTTGTAGTCCTCATTGAAAATAATTCCGAATAAAAGTTTCATTTTCAAGCTGCTTTGCGTGTCAGAGCAATCCTTCAAAAGTCAACGTTTAGTTTTGTTTTCTGTTTGGGTAGGAGGGAAAGATGTCTTTTGTTTTGACAGGATATTGAGGAGGAATGTCAACAGGAGTCCAGGAGACCAGCTGCAAGAAACGCCTTACGATACATGGTCGTTTGTTTGCTGTTAAAAACGGCTTAGTATACATGGTCATTTTTTTCCAGCTAAAAATGCCTTATTAACATGGTCGTTTTCTTCCATCTAAAAACGTCTTCCAAAACATGATCGTTTCTTTAGACTAAAAAAGCCTTACTATACATGGTCGTTTTTTTTCTACTAAAAACGCCTTACTATACACGGTCGTTTTTTTCGATATAAAAACGCCCTACTATACGTGGTCGTTATTTTCGGGTTAAAACGCCT
>NW_017804903.1:523320-550707 GCF_001891065.2 Hippocampus comes
CAAAAAAAAAAAAAAAAACGCAGTGAAAAAAAAATGCTAATTGGGACAAAAACGGCTTACTATACATGGTCGTTTTTTTTGTCGAAAAATGCCTTATTATACATGGTCGTTTTGGGGGTTAAAATCGCCTTCCTATTCATGGTCGTTTTTTTCGCCTAAAACGCCTTACAATACATGGTCGTTTTTTTCGGCTAAAAATGCCTTACGATACATGGTCGTTTTTTTCGGCTAAAAACGCCTTACTATACATGGTCGTTTTTTTCGGCTAAAAACGCCTTACTATACATGGTCGTTTTTTTTGGCCAAAAACGCTTTCCTGTACATGGTCGTTTTTTTCGGCCAAAAATGCCTTACTATACATGGTCATTTTTTTCGGCAAAAAACGCCTTCATATACAAGGTCGTTTTTTTCGGCCAAAAACGCCTTACTATACATAGTCGTTTTTTTCGGCTAAAAACGCCTTCCTATACATCGTTGTTTTATTTGCTGAAAAACGCCTTACGATACAGGGTTCTCTTTTTTGGGCTGTAAAAACGCCTTAATACACATGGTGGTCTTTTTTTGGGTTAAAATTGCCTTACAATACATGGTCGTTTTTTTTCGGATAAAACGCTTGACAATCCATGGTCGTTTTTTTCGATAAAAAAACGCATTACTATACATTGTCGTTTTTTTCAGCCAAAACCGCCTTACTGTACATGGTCGTTTTTTCCGGCAAAAAACGCCTTACTATACTATGCCGTTTTTTTCGGCTAAAAACGCCTTACTATACAAGGTCGTTTTTTCCATCTGAAAACGCCTTACTATACATGGTCGTTTGTATACTGTTAAAAACACCTTACTATACATGGTCATTTGTTTGCTGTTAAAAACAACTTTCTATACATGGTCATTTTTTCGGCTAAAAACGCCTTACTATACATGGTCGTTTCTTTCGGCTAAAAATGCCTGACAATACATGGTCGTTTCTTTTTGATAAAAACGCCTTTCTATACATGGTCGGTTTTTTCCATCTAAAAACGCCTTAATATACATGGTCATTTTTTTCGGCCAAAAACGCCTTACTATACATGATCGATTTTTTCCATCTAAAAACACCTTACTATACATGGTCATTTGTTTGCTGTGAAAAACAACTTACTATACATGGTCATTTTTTTCGTCTAAAAACGCCTTCCTATACATGGTCGCTTTTTTTTTCGTCTAAAAACGGCTTACGAAACGATATTTTTTTGGGGTCAAACCGCCTTCCTAGGGAGAGTTATAAATCTACTCCCGAATTCAATTTTATTTCTACATTGAAATAAGTTAATGACATTGTTTACAGAAGCTGATAAGAGTATGTATTATTGCTAGATCATAAAATTGCAGTTATTTTTCAGAAAAACTATTTCTTCAGTGAAATTATGCAAAACAATTCTAATTGTGCAACATTTGTAACTCTTTTTCGGTAAGATGAACACTACAACGCTTTCTGATTTTTACTTTCCCATGAAGATCACACAATGTCTTTGTATGCCAGTAATAATGTAACATAACTCACATTTTTTGTCCCAACTGCCAAACAATGTAGAAAAAAATACAACCAAGCATGTTTCAGTGTTTTGTTTTTTTTCTTAATAATAAAAATAATAATCATAATACATTTTATTTGTTTCATAATAAAAATAATAATCATAATACATTTTATTTGTGGGCGGATTTCTGAGCACTCAAGGACACCTTACAACAAGCAGTTAAAAACACAGATACAATATTAAAAACAACATCAAATAAAATAAGATAAAATAAAACAAAATAGAGATCAATCAAGCCCAGGGGTGGGCAACATTTTGGCTCGGGGGCCACATTGATTTCTAAATTTGACAGGTGGACCGGGTCAGCACAAGATACGGTACAAATAAAAACCTGTATATGTTGACAATCCATACCAAACATCAACAGAACAAAAGCATTAAAGTATTACCATTCTTTTTTTTAATGAGAACAGTGAAACAACTGTGGTATATATCCTGTCTGAACGTCCACGTATGTTAACAACATGCATGTGTGACAAACAAGCAACAAAGTGCAACAATATATTGCCCAAAAGCTGCAGCATACAGTACAGGTATATGACAAAATATAACAAAGTTAGGACTATTTGCTACAAAATGAGAGGAGTAAAAGACCTGGTGGCTTTCTTTCCACTCACTCACTGTCTCGAACTTGACCTCCCCTCAATCACCACACAAGACAGTGTTGCTCAGCTGATGTCGTACAACGAACTTTTGAACCCAGCCACGGGACGCTTCGAAGTCTTCGATGCCCATAGTGCTTTAAAATAGCGGCGCGGACACACTTATTCCATTGTATCGAGCGGAGTTACTTGAGTTAGCGCTACTGCGGATTCCGTATTGTGTGCCCCTCCCTCCCTGTGCTCTGCAACTTCAAGTAACTGCGCCACCTGGTGTTGAAATGCCTGTCATTACAAGTCCAAATGAAATGAATGCAATCATTTACATCGAACCTTAATTGTGTACTGTACCAGCCTTCGGCGGGCCGGATTATAAAGACCAATGGGCCGGATCCGGCCCGCGGACCGTAGTTGGCCCATCTCTGCTATACATGGTCGTTTTTTTTTTCCATCTAAAAACACCTTACTACACATGGTGTTTTTTTTCAGCTGAAAATGCCTGACTAACCATGGTCGTTTTTTTGGGGCCAAAAACGCCTTCCTAAATTGATTCAGGATAGAGATGGAAGTGTATTGGCAGGTGCCAGTAGGGTGATGGAAAGAGTACTTTGAAGAGTTGATGAATGAGGAAAATGAGACAGAACAAAGAGTAGAGGTGGTGACTGTTGTGGACCAGGAAGTAGCAAAGATTAGTAAGGATGAAGTGAGGAGGGCACTCTGTCCTGATGACATACCTGTGGAGGCATGGACGTGTCTCGGAGAGGTGGCAGGGGAGTCTCCGACTGGGTTGTTCAACAAGATCTAAGATGGTGCAAGATTCTTGAGCATCGGAGGAGACGTGTGCTGGTGTCCACTTTTAAGAACAAGAGAAATATCAATTCAAGTCAAGTACAACTTTATTGTCAAATGGCAAGGTCGTTTCTTTTGGCCAAAAACGCCTTCCTTTACATGGTTGTTTTATTCGGCGAAAAACGGCTTATGATACATGGTTATCTTTTTTGGGCTGTAAAAACGCCTTAATACACATGGTTGTCTTTTTTTGGGGGTTAAAATCGCCTTCCTATTCATGGTCGTTTTTTTCGCCTAAAACGCCTTACAATACATGGTCGTTTTTTTCGATAAAAAATGCCTTACTATACATGGTTGTTTTTTTTCGGCTAAAAAAGCCTTACTATACACGGTCGTTTTTCTCGGCTAAAAAACGCCTTACTATACGTGGTCGTTACTTTCGGGTTAAAACGCCTGACTGTACATGGTCGTTTTTTTGGCTAAGAACAGGTGGAGGAGAAGCGAGAGAGGTTTGCCCTGGAAAGGAGAGGAATGAAGGTCAGTCGCAGCACGACGGAGTACTGTGTGTGAATGAGAGGGACCCAAGTGGATGAGTGAGGTTACAGGAAAAGAGATAAAGACGACGGAGGATTTTAAGTGCTTCGGGTCAACTGTCCAGAGCAACGGAAAAGTGTGGAAAAGAGGTGAAGAAGCACGTACAGACAGGTTGGAACGGCTGGAGAAAAGCGTCGGGTGTGATGTGCTAAAATGAAATGAAAGGTGTATAAAACTGTGGTGAGACCACATATATTGGTAGAAGGATGCTGACTTTTGAACATGCAATGCTGAGAGGAAGACCAAAGAGGAGGTTGAGGGATGTCGTGAAAGAGGACACGAAGGTAGTTGGTGTGAGAGAAGAGGATGTGCAAGACAGGGTTAGATGTAGGCAAATGATTCACTGTGGCGACCCCTGAAAGGAAAACCCAAAAGGAAAAGAAAACTAAAGAGGTCGGGGTTTTTTTTTTTCTGATTTTATGCTTGGCCAATGAAAGAATTCCAAGAAAAGTATGCATTTAGCGTCATCTTGTTGCCATGTAACTGTTCAAATGAATTGAGGGCCTCCATCTAGTGCATTTCTGTGCAAAAAGTCGTTATCTAGTAAGAAAAAAAAAACAATTGTCACACCAAATGTTTTTGTAATATTATAAACAGAATCCGTCAAATTAAAAAAAATGCAAGAGAATTGGCCGGCATTAAAAATTAACAAACCCAAAACAATTGAAATCGTAGCATAAAAAAAAATAGAAGAACACAACGTGCTAAATCAAGCAAAGGGAAGTAAGTGTATAGGGGCATGATGTGCTCAACCCTCAAACGCTGTTGTGTCCCTCAAGTGTGCAAATCGTGCAACAAGCAAAATGTCAGAAGGAAAAGGCAACAAACGACAAACATTTGCTCGTAAGCTCACTTGGCGGAGAAAAGTCCAAGAGATCGGTCGCCATCTTCATCTGCACACCTGTCTCCAATAACCTGCAGCCCTGACGTCACAGCCACCAATCCAAACATACCTTCTTCTTCGGTTCTTCTTTCTCTCGTGAATTTTATAACGCTTGGCAAGACAACCTTTGGTGCATTACCGCCACCTAGCGGACTGGCGTGTAGAGCGATTACAACACAATACATCTGCATGCAGTTGCAGCTCTAACAAAATTACAGGACCTTATTAGAAAGGCAACAAATTATACTAAATCAAAACAAACAATGAATATCCCACATTTATTTATTTTAACTTTGACCACCCAGGCGGGAATGTTTGTTGTTTGAAGGGGCATGTTGAAGAGGCATCGTGCTGTGATCGATGGAGATACTGTAGTTAGGAAACGGTCCATCCGCGTCCGCCCCCTTTCAACAAAAAATGTTTTCAAATTAAAATGGTTTGCACTCTCCCCGACATCCACCGTACTTGTTTACTGCCTCTTGTAATGCCATTTAGAGAGGGTTTTTTTTGTCTCCTTAACTTAAGCCTTAAGCCTTAAGTTTGAATTATTCATAGCTAGTATTTTTAAAATAAAGCTAAATGTTCTGTAAAGCACTGTGTTACAGCTACAGCTATTATGAAAGATGTAAAGATGTATTGGATTGACTACGTGGGCGGCACGGTGTCGACTGCTTTAGCACGCCGGCATCACAGTACAGTACAGAGGTCCAGGGATCGATTTCCTCCCACATTCCAAAAACAATGTGTTGCAACGCCTGCTGCTCGAAAACAGCTGGGATAGGGTCCACCACGCCCGCGACCAGTGTGAGAATAAACTGATTAGAAAATGGATGGTTGGATCGTCTATTTTGCTTCGTGTGTAGTATTTCTCCTCACCACAAGGTGGCGGCGAAGGCTCAAAATTCACGGACCACTTCATTAGGTACACCTGCTCTACCGAAAACAAATCGATTGGCTGTTACGATGATAAAACCACGGTATTTGTTTTGGAAACCATTATTTATTATTTCAACTGTATTCAACCCCAGAATATAACGAGAAGAATGAGATTGGTATGGAATAAGATGGGGAAAATAAGTCAGAAAGTAACAGTCATCCAGCTAAAATATTACTATAGGAACGAGTGAAAAGAATTGAGCCGGTCCACAAACAATTGCAGTTTCAGGCGTCAGTAAAAATTTTAAAGCTGTGTCAATCGTCTGGAAAGTACGCTGCGCTAAACTCTTAAAATAAATATTCAATGTTCACATTCAAATAACAAAAGGACGTTATTTTCCACATCACGCAATTCTCGAGGCAGCTCAATGCCACTCCGGGCCATGCTAACTTCTTTATCGAATCAGTGAGAAAGCAAGCTAATACAGTCTTCGGCCAGAACCATGTCTAATATTTATAAATATTCCATTTGCGGTCGCATATACATTACAGACCATGGTGTTAAAAAACTACAACTGTGGAGAATGAACATTTTTATTGTCATTGTCTTGGTTCCGAGGAGAGTTAGCCAAGCATGGTAATGGCCGTAGCTAACTTTTGAGGACCATAATTGAAAAAGACCATTTAAATTATTTTACATTTTCCCGACAACCTCTTAAATTTGCACAGCTGCGCTCACCAATTTAAAGTTATTTATCAGACAAGTATGAGGTGTGAGGGGTTGAACTACACATAAGATGATCAAGGCATAAGAACATTTTTAAAAAGGACGACTTTTGAAATGTGAACATTAAAAAAGTGTTACATTGCACATTGCATTTGTCAGTAGAATGTCAGCTTAGCATTGGGCTAATTTCTGAAATGTATGTTAAAAATATATACATATATGCTGATGTGTGAAAATAAAGACTGGAATAGTTTCACGCACTAGAAAAGGACACTTATAAAAATATTTTTCCCCATACTTTGCAGCCAAACTGCAAATGTTAGCCATGATTTACCTGAATCTGCAAACGTTTTGGCCATGGGATATTATTGTATTGTAGGAACCTAACATTCTGCCCAATCAAAACAAAGGAAAACAACACGGTCCAAATGAAAACATTGGAATCAAAAGCAGGACCAGTGTGTTAATTTGGCTAATTCATGAACAAATCATATATGCACAGCCAGTTGTTGGAAATCCAACGATAACTAAAAACCCTTGTTTTTTTTGTCCATTTGTTTTCCATTCACACACAATAAGAAAATAGATTGGTCATAAACACTCACAAGCGCCTGTCTTGTCATTTTGCATTAGTACCACATGTATTTAAAACAAAAAAAAAGTGCAAACTTCTCGGACACAAAATGGCACTTGAGCAAAGAAATGTAAAATAACAATAAAATGTACATAAATACAACTGTATCCATTTATTTGGATAAGAACCAATTAAAAATAATGAAAAGAGTGCCAATTACCTGTTCAAAAACCATGCGGAAAAGAAACAAATCTTTTGAGGAAAAAAAAAAGTACTTTGTTTTTAAAAACAGTACCTCTAATTTTATGAGAATGAAGTCCTATTTTTGGAGCCAGAAGTTGTACGCCCATAAGGAAAATAATCGTCTTTTGTTTTTTTTTTCAAGAAAAAAGTACAAATCTTTTATGAGAACTAAGTCGTCATTTTTTGGGAAAAATTGTATTATTTAAAAAAATTTTAAAATAGTCATCATATGAAAATGAAATTATATATTTTAAAGAAAAATATCCAGACAAAAATAGTAATCACTTGAAATACTGTATATAAAACTTTTCCAGAAAAAAATATTTTGGGTATTTTTTTGCCTAGGGGAAAAAAAGAGTAATCTAAAGAAAAAAAACCTGAAAAAAAGCAAAAAGGTAGTTGTTCCTTTTTTTTTGTTGAAAATTGTAATTTTGTGTGGGTGCCAGCGTGTTTGGCGGTGAGCTGACTATTTGCAATTTCGAGAAAAAAGTTGGGGTGTTATGTAAAATTCACATCTTAAAATATATATTTTTTTACTCAATATATTTCACCTTTCAACTTGTTGCGTTGCCCCTAAAAAAGAGCACTTCATTCTCATAATATTATGACTTTTTATGGAGAAAATGTGACTTTTTAAAATTTTCTCATAACATCACCACTTTCTTCTTGCAGTATAATTATTATTATTTTTTTTGTGACGCCACCGTAAAAAAAAAAACAACAAAAAAAAAACATCAAATTAAACCATCGTTCTCTGGACTTCACTGTGATGGATGATGCGTGCCTCTCAACACTGTGGAAAAGCAAAAAAAAAAAAAAAAAACCCCAAAAAAAATTGTCAAAAACATGCCATTCGAAGAAAAAGCAACGTAAAACAGAAGCGGATGGACATTCAAAGCCTTTCAAAGCCTATATTGTGGAACCCCAGCAACAATAAAAATGAAATCCATTCATACATTGTTTTTTAAAAAAAAAGGGGAATATAAGATGTCATTCTCTCCTGATGCCATACAGGATGCAATCAAGGCAGCCATGTTGTCCCGCCGCGGCGTCCACCTTTCCGTATTGTGTGCCCCTCCCTCCCTGTGCTCTGCAACTTCAAGTAACTGCGCCACCTGGTGTTGAAATGCCTGTCATTACAAGTCCAAATGAAATGAATGCAATCATTTACATCGAACCTTAATTGTGTACTGTACCAGCCTTCGGCGGGCCGGATTATAAAGACCAATGGGCCGGATCCGGCCCGCGGACCGTAGTTGGCCCATCTCTGCTATACATGGTCGTTTTTTTTTTCCATCTAAAAACACCTTACTACACATGGTGTTTTTTTTCAGCTGAAAATGCCTGACTAACCATGGTCGTTTTTTTGGGGCCAAAAACGCCTTCCTAAATTGATTCAGGATAGAGATGGAAGTGTATTGGCAGGTGCCAGTAGGGTGATGGAAAGAGTACTTTGAAGAGTTGATGAATGAGGAAAATGAGACAGAACAAAGAGTAGAGGTGGTGACTGTTGTGGACCAGGAAGTAGCAAAGATTAGTAAGGATGAAGTGAGGAGGGCGCTGAAGAGGATGATGAGTGGAAAGGCACTCGGGCCTGATGATTTACCACTGGAGGTATGGAAGTGTCGAGGAGAGGTGGCATTGGTGTTTCTGACTGGGGTTTTCAACAAGATCTTAGATGGTGAGAAGATGCCTGAGGAATGGAGGAGTAGTGTGCTGGTGCCCATTTTTAAGAACAAGGGTGGCAGGGGAGTCTCCGACTGGGTTGTTCAACAAGATCTAAGATGGTGCAAGATTCTTGAGCATCGGAGGAGACGTGTGCTGGTGTCCACTTTTAAGAACAAGAGAAATATCAATTCAAGTCAAGTACAACTTTATTGTCAAATGCGCTGTATGTGCAACATACAAATATGCAGCGTTTTAGTCACTACAGAGGAATAAAGTTGATAAGCCAAACAATGAAACAATGGGAAAGAGTCATTGAAGCTAGACTAAGTGAGCATTTGTGAGCAGCAGTACGGTTTTTCATGGAGGAAAAAAAAAAAAGTACTACAGATGCACTTTTTACTTGAAGGATGTTGATCGAGAAGTACAGAGGGTGCCTCTGTAGATCTGAAGAAAATGTATGACAGGGTTCCCAGACAAGAAATGTGGTATTGTATGAGGAAGTCTGGAGTGGCAGAGAAGTATACTAGAGCGGTGAGGACTGGGAGTTCATCAGGGGTCAGCTCCGAGCCCCTTTTCGTTCGCTATGGTGATGGACAGGCTGACAGACGAGGTTAAACAGGAATCTGCATGAGAGCAGGGAACAGGTGGAGGAGAAGCGAGAGAGGTTTGCCCTGGAAAGGAGAGGAATGAAGGTCAGTCGCAGCACGACGGAGTACTGTGTGTGAATGAGAGGGACCCAAGTGGATGAGTGAGGTTACAGGAAAAGAGATAAAGACGACGGAGGATTTTAAGTGCTTCGGGTCAACTGTCCAGAGCAACGGAAAAGTGTGGAAAAGAGGTGAAGAAGCACGTACAGACAGGTTGGAACGGCTGGAGAAAAGCGTCGGGTGTGATGTGCTAAAATGAAATGAAAGGTGTATAAAACTGTGGTGAGACCACATATATTGGTAGAAGGATGCTGACTTTTGAACATGCAATGCTGAGAGGAAGACCAAAGAGGAGGTTGAGGGATGTCGTGAAAGAGGACACGAAGGTAGTTGGTGTGAGAGAAGAGGATGTGCAAGACAGGGTTAGATGTAGGCAAATGATTCACTGTGGCGACCCCTGAAAGGAAAACCCAAAAGGAAAAGAAAACTAAAGAGGTCGGGGTTTTTTTTTTTCTGATTTTATGCTTGGCCAATGAAAGAATTCCAAGAAAAGTATGCATTTAGCGTCATCTTGTTGCCATGTAACTGTTCAAATGAATTGAGGGCCTCCATCTAGTGCATTTCTGTGCAAAAAGTCGTTATCTAGTAAGAAAAAAAAAACAATTGTCACACCAAATGTTTTTGTAATATTATAAACAGAATCCGTCAAATTAAAAAAAATGCAAGAGAATTGGCCGGCATTAAAAATTAACAAACCCAAAACAATTGAAATCGTAGCATAAAAAAAAATAGAAGAACACAACGTGCTAAATCAAGCAAAGGGAAGTAAGTGTATAGGGGCATGATGTGCTCAACCCTCAAACGCTGTTGTGTCCCTCAAGTGTGCAAATCGTGCAACAAGCAAAATGTCAGAAGGAAAAGGCAACAAACGACAAACATTTGCTCGTAAGCTCACTTGGCGGAGAAAAGTCCAAGAGATCGGTCGCCATCTTCATCTGCACACCTGTCTCCAATAACCTGCAGCCCTGACGTCACAGCCACCAATCCAAACATACCTTCTTCTTCGGTTCTTCTTTCTCTCGTGAATTTTATAACGCTTGGCAAGACAACCTTTGGTGCATTACCGCCACCTAGCGGACTGGCGTGTAGAGCGATTACAACACAATACATCTGCATGCAGTTGCAGCTCTAACAAAATTACAGGACCTTATTAGAAAGGCAACAAATTATACTAAATCAAAACAAACAATGAATATCCCACATTTATTTATTTTAACTTTGACCACCCAGGCGGGAATGTTTGTTGTTTGAAGGGGCATGTTGAAGAGGCATCGTGCTGTGATCGATGGAGATACTGTAGTTAGGAAACGGTCCATCCGCGTCCGCCCCCTTTCAACAAAAAATGTTTTCAAATTAAAATGGTTTGCACTCTCCCCGACATCCACCGTACTTGTTTACTGCCTCTTGTAATGCCATTTAGAGAGGGTTTTTTTTGTCTCCTTAACTTAAGCCTTAAGCCTTAAGTTTGAATTATTCATAGCTAGTATTTTTAAAATAAAGCTAAATGTTCTGTAAAGCACTGTGTTACAGCTACAGCTATTATGAAAGATGTAAAGATGTATTGGATTGACTACGTGGGCGGCACGGTGTCGACTGCTTTAGCACGCCGGCATCACAGTACAGTACAGAGGTCCAGGGATCGATTTCCTCCCACATTCCAAAAACAATGTGTTGCAACGCCTGCTGCTCGAAAACAGCTGGGATAGGGTCCACCACGCCCGCGACCAGTGTGAGAATAAACTGATTAGAAAATGGATGGTTGGATCGTCTATTTTGCTTCGTGTGTAGTATTTCTCCTCACCACAAGGTGGCGGCGAAGGCTCAAAATTCACGGACCACTTCATTAGGTACACCTGCTCTACCGAAAACAAATCGATTGGCTGTTACGATGATAAAACCACGGTATTTGTTTTGGAAACCATTATTTATTATTTCAACTGTATTCAACCCCAGAATATAACGAGAAGAATGAGATTGGTATGGAATAAGATGGGGAAAATAAGTCAGAAAGTAACAGTCATCCAGCTAAAATATTACTATAGGAACGAGTGAAAAGAATTGAGCCGGTCCACAAACAATTGCAGTTTCAGGCGTCAGTAAAAATTTTAAAGCTGTGTCAATCGTCTGGAAAGTACGCTGCGCTAAACTCTTAAAATAAATATTCAATGTTCACATTCAAATAACAAAAGGACGTTATTTTCCACATCACGCAATTCTCGAGGCAGCTCAATGCCACTCCGGGCCATGCTAACTTCTTTATCGAATCAGTGAGAAAGCAAGCTAATACAGTCTTCGGCCAGAACCATGTCTAATATTTATAAATATTCCATTTGCGGTCGCATATACATTACAGACCATGGTGTTAAAAAACTACAACTGTGGAGAATGAACATTTTTATTGTCATTGTCTTGGTTCCGAGGAGAGTTAGCCAAGCATGGTAATGGCCGTAGCTAACTTTTGAGGACCATAATTGAAAAAGACCATTTAAATTATTTTACATTTTCCCGACAACCTCTTAAATTTGCACAGCTGCGCTCACCAATTTAAAGTTATTTATCAGACAAGTATGAGGTGTGAGGGGTTGAACTACACATAAGATGATCAAGGCATAAGAACATTTTTAAAAAGGACGACTTTTGAAATGTGAACATTAAAAAAGTGTTACATTGCACATTGCATTTGTCAGTAGAATGTCAGCTTAGCATTGGGCTAATTTCTGAAATGTATGTTAAAAATATATACATATATGCTGATGTGTGAAAATAAAGACTGGAATAGTTTCACGCACTAGAAAAGGACACTTATAAAAATATTTTTCCCCATACTTTGCAGCCAAACTGCAAATGTTAGCCATGATTTACCTGAATCTGCAAACGTTTTGGCCATGGGATATTATTGTATTGTAGGAACCTAACATTCTGCCCAATCAAAACAAAGGAAAACAACACGGTCCAAATGAAAACATTGGAATCAAAAGCAGGACCAGTGTGTTAATTTGGCTAATTCATGAACAAATCATATATGCACAGCCAGTTGTTGGAAATCCAACGATAACTAAAAACCCTTGTTTTTTTTGTCCATTTGTTTTCCATTCACACACAATAAGAAAATAGATTGGTCATAAACACTCACAAGCGCCTGTCTTGTCATTTTGCATTAGTACCACATGTATTTAAAACAAAAAAAAAGTGCAAACTTCTCGGACACAAAATGGCACTTGAGCAAAGAAATGTAAAATAACAATAAAATGTACATAAATACAACTGTATCCATTTATTTGGATAAGAACCAATTAAAAATAATGAAAAGAGTGCCAATTACCTGTTCAAAAACCATGCGGAAAAGAAACAAATCTTTTGAGGAAAAAAAAAAGTACTTTGTTTTTAAAAACAGTACCTCTAATTTTATGAGAATGAAGTCCTATTTTTGGAGCCAGAAGTTGTACGCCCATAAGGAAAATAATCGTCTTTTGTTTTTTTTTTCAAGAAAAAAGTACAAATCTTTTATGAGAACTAAGTCGTCATTTTTTGGGAAAAATTGTATTATTTAAAAAAATTTTAAAATAGTCATCATATGAAAATGAAATTATATATTTTAAAGAAAAATATCCAGACAAAAATAGTAATCACTTGAAATACTGTATATAAAACTTTTCCAGAAAAAAATATTTTGGGTATTTTTTTGCCTAGGGGAAAAAAAGAGTAATCTAAAGAAAAAAAACCTGAAAAAAAGCAAAAAGGTAGTTGTTCCTTTTTTTTTGTTGAAAATTGTAATTTTGTGTGGGTGCCAGCGTGTTTGGCGGTGAGCTGACTATTTGCAATTTCGAGAAAAAAGTTGGGGTGTTATGTAAAATTCACATCTTAAAATATATATTTTTTTACTCAATATATTTCACCTTTCAACTTGTTGCGTTGCCCCTAAAAAAGAGCACTTCATTCTCATAATATTATGACTTTTTATGGAGAAAATGTGACTTTTTAAAATTTTCTCATAACATCACCACTTTCTTCTTGCAGTATAATTATTATTATTTTTTTTGTGACGCCACCGTAAAAAAAAAAACAACAAAAAAAAAACATCAAATTAAACCATCGTTCTCTGGACTTCACTGTGATGGATGATGCGTGCCTCTCAACACTGTGGAAAAGCAAAAAAAAAAAAAAAAACCCCAAAAAAAATTGTCAAAAACATGCCATTCGAAGAAAAAGCAACGTAAAACAGAAGCGGATGGACATTCAAAGCCTTTCAAAGCCTATATTGTGGAACCCCAGCAACAATAAAAATGAAATCCATTCATACATTGTTTTTTAAAAAAAACGTGTATATAAGATGTCATTCTCTCCTGATGCCATACAGGACAGCCTACCATCGCTAGCAATTGTTGCAGCCTTCAACCGTTTCCTGCACCCAGTAACCCGAGAACATGATAAGCTGTCCCCGCAAGGGTTCATCTACATAACTTCATGGCCGGCCACCTGCTCGGCCGTCTCTGAGGATCGGCGTGTTGACAACAACACAATGTTAGCTCATTTCGTTAAGCCTACCATCGCGAGCAATTGTTGCAGCCTTCAACCGTTTCCTGGACCCAGTACCCCGAAAACGTGATAAGCTGTCCCCGCAAGATACCTTCTTCTTCGGTTCTTCTTTCTCTCGTGAATTTTATAACGCTTGGCAAGACAACCTTTGGTGCATTACCGCCACCTAGCGGACTGGCGTGTAGAGCGATTACAACACAATACATCTGCATGCAGTTGCAGCTCTAACAAAATTACAGGACCTTATTAGAAAGGCAACAAATTATACTAAATCAAAACAAACAATGAATATCCCACATTTATTTATTTTAACTTTGACCACCCAGGCGGGAATGTTTGTTGTTTGAAGGGGCATGTTGAAGAGGCATCGTGCTGTGATCGATGGAGATACTGTAGTTAGGAAACGGTCCATCCGCGTCCGCCCCCTTTCAACAAAAAATGTTTTCAAATTAAAATGGTTTGCACTCTCCCCGACATCCACCGTACTTGTTTACTGCCTCTTGTAATGCCATTTAGAGAGGGTTTTTTTTGTCTCCTTAACTTAAGCCTTAAGCCTTAAGTTTGAATTATTCATAGCTAGTATTTTTAAAATAAAGCTAAATGTTCTGTAAAGCACTGTGTTACAGCTACAGCTATTATGAAAGATGTAAAGATGTATTGGATTGACTACGTGGGCGGCACGGTGTCGACTGCTTTAGCACGCCGGCATCACAGTACAGTACAGAGGTCCAGGGATCGATTTCCTCCCACATTCCAAAAACAATGTGTTGCAACGCCTGCTGCTCGAAAACAGCTGGGATAGGGTCCACCACGCCCGCGACCAGTGTGAGAATAAACTGATTAGAAAATGGATGGTTGGATCGTCTATTTTGCTTCGTGTGTAGTATTTCTCCTCACCACAAGGTGGCGGCGAAGGCTCAAAATTCACGGACCACTTCATTAGGTACACCTGCTCTACCGAAAACAAATCGATTGGCTGTTACGATGATAAAACCACGGTATTTGTTTTGGAAACCATTATTTATTATTTCAACTGTATTCAACCCCAGAATATAACGAGAAGAATGAGATTGGTATGGAATAAGATGGGGAAAATAAGTCAGAAAGTAACAGTCATCCAGCTAAAATATTACTATAGGAACGAGTGAAAAGAATTGAGCCGGTCCACAAACAATTGCAGTTTCAGGCGTCAGTAAAAATTTTAAAGCTGTGTCAATCGTCTGGAAAGTACGCTGCGCTAAACTCTTAAAATAAATATTCAATGTTCACATTCAAATAACAAAAGGACGTTATTTTCCACATCACGCAATTCTCGAGGCAGCTCAATGCCACTCCGGGCCATGCTAACTTCTTTATCGAATCAGTGAGAAAGCAAGCTAATACAGTCTTCGGCCAGAACCATGTCTAATATTTATAAATATTCCATTTGCGGTCGCATATACATTACAGACCATGGTGTTAAAAAACTACAACTGTGGAGAATGAACATTTTTATTGTCATTGTCTTGGTTCCGAGGAGAGTTAGCCAAGCATGGTAATGGCCGTAGCTAACTTTTGAGGACCATAATTGAAAAAGACCATTTAAATTATTTTACATTTTCCCGACAACCTCTTAAATTTGCACAGCTGCGCTCACCAATTTAAAGTTATTTATCAGACAAGTATGAGGTGTGAGGGGTTGAACTACACATAAGATGATCAAGGCATAAGAACATTTTTAAAAAGGACGACTTTTGAAATGTGAACATTAAAAAAGTGTTACATTGCACATTGCATTTGTCAGTAGAATGTCAGCTTAGCATTGGGCTAATTTCTGAAATGTATGTTAAAAATATATACATATATGCTGATGTGTGAAAATAAAGACTGGAATAGTTTCACGCACTAGAAAAGGACACTTATAAAAATATTTTTCCCCATACTTTGCAGCCAAACTGCAAATGTTAGCCATGATTTACCTGAATCTGCAAACGTTTTGGCCATGGGATATTATTGTATTGTAGGAACCTAACATTCTGCCCAATCAAAACAAAGGAAAACAACACGGTCCAAATGAAAACATTGGAATCAAAAGCAGGACCAGTGTGTTAATTTGGCTAATTCATGAACAAATCATATATGCACAGCCAGTTGTTGGAAATCCAACGATAACTAAAAACCCTTGTTTTTTTTGTCCATTTGTTTTCCATTCACACACAATAAGAAAATAGATTGGTCATAAACACTCACAAGCGCCTGTCTTGTCATTTTGCATTAGTACCACATGTATTTAAAACAAAAAAAAAGTGCAAACTTCTCGGACACAAAATGGCACTTGAGCAAAGAAATGTAAAATAACAATAAAATGTACATAAATACAACTGTATCCATTTATTTGGATAAGAACCAATTAAAAATAATGAAAAGAGTGCCAATTACCTGTTCAAAAACCATGCGGAAAAGAAACAAATCTTTTGAGGAAAAAAAAAAAGTACTTTGTTTTTAAAAACAGTACCTCTAATTTTATGAGAATGAAGTCCTATTTTTGGAGCCAGAAGTTGTACGCCCATAAGGAAAATAATCGTCTTTTGTTTTTTTTTTCAAGAAAAAAGTACAAATCTTTTATGAGAACTAAGTCGTCATTTTTTGGGAAAAATTGTATTATTTAAAAAAATTTTAAAATAGTCATCATATGAAAATGAAATTATATATTTTAAAGAAAAATATCCAGACAAAAATAGTAATCACTTGAAATACTGTATATAAAACTTTTCCAGAAAAAAATATTTTGGGTATTTTTTTGCCTAGGGGAAAAAAAGAGTAATCTAAAGAAAAAAAACCTGAAAAAAAGCAAAAAGGTAGTTGTTCCTTTTTTTTTGTTGAAAATTGTAATTTTGTGTGGGTGCCAGCGTGTTTGGCGGTGAGCTGACTATTTGCAATTTCGAGAAAAAAGTTGGGGTGTTATGTAAAATTCACATCTTAAAATATATATTTTTTTACTCAATATATTTCACCTTTCAACTTGTTGCGTTGCCCCTAAAAAAGAGCACTTCATTCTCATAATATTATGACTTTTTATGGAGAAAATGTGACTTTTTAAAATTTTCTCATAACATCACCACTTTCTTCTTGCAGTATAATTATTATTATTTTTTTTGTGACGCCACCGTAAAAAAAAAAACAACAAAAAAAAAACATCAAATTAAACCATCGTTCTCTGGACTTCACTGTGATGGATGATGCGTGCCTCTCAACACTGTGGAAAAGCAAAAAAAAAAAAAAACCCAAAAAAAAATTGTCAAAAACATGCCATTCGAAGAAAAAGCAACGTAAAACAGAAGCGGATGGACATTCAAAGCCTTTCAAAGCCTATATTGTGGAACCCCAGCAACAATACAAATGCTATATTGTGGAACCCCAGCAACAATAAAAATTAAATCCATTCATACATTGTTTTTTAAAAAAAAAGGGGAATATAAGATGTCATTCTCTCCTGATGCCATACAGGATGCAATCAAGGCAGCCATGTTGTCCCGCCGTGGCGTCCACCTCCTCAGTTGCTCGGCGTAACGAGTCTGTTCTCCAGATCAAAGATGATCCAGGTGACGACCTCCCTGGCCGGCGAGGAACTTGGCCCTCCCTCAGCATTGTTCGGACACGATGAAGCCCTCCTTCTCGTGGCCCGCCGGCTCCACCTCGGCGTAGGACGGGTGGCCCGAGCCGCGGCGGAACTTCATAGCCGGCCACCTGCTCGGCCGTCTCTGAGGATCGGCGTGTTGACAACAACACAATGTTAGCTCATTTCGTTAAGCCTACCATCGCGAGCAATTGTTGCAGCCTTCAACCGTTTCCTGGACCCAGTACCCCGAAAACATGATAAGCTGTCCCCGCAAGGGTTCATCTACATATTCCGCAAGAAATATTCACGTAGGGGATGTTTTATATGGTCTTCGGGCGCGCGTGGCTCACCTCGATCAGGAAGAGGCTGGCGGGCGCCGGTGGTTAGCCATTCATGAGCTGCTGCTGCGCTTCAGCACGTCTAAGCAAGAATTAATGGCAAGTCAAGTCAAGGTGAACGCTTTACATTCCAGACAAAAAAGGAGGACCAGCGGATGCTGGCAAAGATCATTGAAAAGTCAGCGCGAATACATTTACAGACGGCTTTGTATGCTGGCTTTTTCAATCCCTTCATGGAAACCGCGTCGATGATTGAGACGGTTTTATAAGGAACAACACCAAAAACCAGCGTGAGCGTTCACACCAGTGGAAAGCAAGTCAATCATTTTTCGAAGCAAACAGCGTGGAATGTATCCATGCCATTTTCTTTGACGGTATCTCCCTACTATTGTGCTTTTAATTAAGTACGGCCTCCACCGAGCTCACCATTAAATCGGCATCTCCCATGGACTGCTTGGTAACATTTGATTTTCCAGCACACGTAACAATCAAAGCTGTACAACAGGCTCTTAAATTGCATTCACGCTCGGGGAAATTTAAAAGCCCAGCGCGAATGCTCCAGGCTGTTAGCAGCCTGGCAGGGTTGATAAAATAGATTCCCCACAACGGCGCAGCTGTCGAACCTGCGGGAGGTAAATGCCTTGCTCTGCTTCCTTTAAACGAGTAGATTTATACTAGTTCCCATTTTGGGGCTTTGATATCTGCAAAGAAGGATGCCATGCAACGCTAAGTGGAGCCTCTCTTTATTATGACAAATTGGAAGATAAAGGAAAGTTAGTCGCTTCAGAATGATCACAAAGATCTGCTGTGAAGATTTTCTGGACGCACACGTTTTTTTCCTGAGACACACAATACCGTACGCGAACATCATCTATTTGTGCTTGTCAAACCTCAGAGACGTCCTCTTAAAATGCTGTCAGATTAATTTCGCCGTGATGTGAGTCTCAAGCGGCCTTCAGCCTGAAGAAACGGTCAAATGAATCCAATAAAAACGGCGCAGTGTTGTGCGAGCCCCACCATGTTTTTAAAGACGAGCCTTCTTCAAATGTGGCCCATGGGATTGCAAGTACAACTCCAACTGAGGAGTCCCAAGGTCAAAACGACAGAATATGTACTGCTACCTGAGTATTCTGTGATATTAACTCATTCAGTACCAGCCAATTTTAGACCAAGTCTGAAAAGACGTTTAAAAACGTCTTTGGGAGTGAATGAGTTAAGGCCATAGGTCCCGAATCACAAAAAAAAAAAATTCCTGACCACTGTATTGTCCCTAACTACCGTATTTTCCGCACGAAAAGGCGCACCTAAAAGCATTCAATTTTCTCAAAAGCCAACAGTGCGCCTTATAAGCAAGCGCCTTATACATGGTGTTACAGTCTCTTTGTATTCCCTATTGAATTGTTTCCCTGTAAGTGTTCCTATGCCATCTAGTGGTGATTATGAGCAGGAACCAATTGTAACCTAAAAAGGTTTTCTGCACGACACAAATTGCCATGTGCATTCGCCAACACACACTCAGACGACTACTTTGTGAGCTCTGCGCAGTCATTATGAAACAAAGATAACACCAAAAGCATCGATAACTACTGACTAAACGAAGGAAGAAGGAGACAAGTAAGACTTTGAAGGATATGCAGCCCCATGTGGAGGTGAGCCTTTTTGTCAAATCAATTATCTTCGTAACTTTGGTCTTTCATTTATTGTTTTGCAATGGCATTTGTATTTATGCAAAGGAATAAATTTTTGTGCTTCGCGTCGTGCTTCATGCTACATCCAGAGGGAGCTACGCAAAGATCAATATTCAGATTTCTTGGGCGTCGTATTTTAAATGTTCTGTAAAGCGCTTTGTTACAGCTGCAGCGGTTGTGAAAGCACTATATAAATAAAGCTGTATTGTATTGTATTCCCTTTAGTGTAGCTCCATCTAGTGGATCCATAATGCAACCGCAGCTAGGGCTCTATATCAATAAAGCCGTATTGTATTGTATTACCTTTAGTGTAGCTCTATCTAGTGGATGCATAACGCAACCGCAGCCACTATTGTAGCTTCTATTCTATGCGCCTTATAATGCAGTGCGCCCTATATATGAAAATAGTATTAAAATAGGCCATTCATTGAAGGTGCGCCTTATACTCCGGAACGCCTTATAGTGCACAAAATACGGTACTTAAGTATTGAGTGATAATATCCAAAAATAAATACAAATTGCTGATTAGGGTTAAAAAAACAAACACAAAAAAACATTGCGGTGACAACATGAAGCACACACCTTGATTTTCTCTGAGATGCAGCGCAATCTTGGTATCATCTGCGAGGGCACAGACAAATCAGTCAGACAAAATAATCAATATTTCTCTCTGTTGTTTGATTTAACCAAAAGGAATCGCCCCCCCCCCCCCACCCAAGGTCTTCTTTTTCAACTCGATTAAAAATGTATTCTTCAACTAGAATGGTCCAACATGCATAATTCAGGCGATTAGAGCAGACTCTTGGCTTGAATATACGTGTGAAGTATGATAATGTCGCGTGACCCACTTCACGCAGACGCTTTCCAAACACACAAAGATTCGCCGTATGCAAATGCCCCAGACGTGTTTCACTGAACAAATTAATTCAAAAGGGATCTTTCATGTAAATTTCCAGACACGCTTTGGTGCGTCTGAACTTTGAAAACGAGATGGGCTAATGTAAATAAGCAGCTCGTTAAAGCCAATCCAAAGCCCCATTAGCGATCGCGAATACGGATCAGTAACGTCAGTGGAACGAGGGAGAAGCCACGAGAGACCCAAATGAATGGCTTCCAATGGTATTTATGCGAATAACAAAGACGTTGACCAAGTTTGAAGGACACCTTGTCCATTCTGCTATCATCAGCAAAAGAATGTGCCTTTCACACAGGATTTGCATGAGAGAGAACACCCCACGTTTAGCCTCCCGCCGCGGCGCTCCGGATCATGTGCTCTCGCTGCAATATCAAAGCGGTAACCTCTGTAACCTTTCATGCAAAACTCTTTTCGGAGGGACATGTAAGCATTGCAAGAGGAGAAAATTGGGAGACAAAAGGCACGGAGCGGGTAATGAGCCAAAGTGTGAATGTATACTGACGATCATCCATCAGCTGTTTTGAGAACGGCGAGGCAAAAGCGGCGTTGTAGACTCTACCTTCAGTTGGGGCGCTGGTTGGGGGCTGCGAGGTGGACAGTGGGGAGTCTTTGCTTCTGGCGGTGGTCTTGGCGCCAACAGATGTGATAAAGGGGTAGAGGTAGGTGGTGTCAATGATGTCACACAGCTTGTCCTTTGTCTGGAATGAACAGGATTTTTCAAAGTGGTTTTCCTGACAATCAAGGTTCCTGATTGCTTGGCTGCTGTTGCTCGCCGTCGGTCTATTGCAGCTGAGTACTTGAGGACTGAGGCTGAGTAAGTTGCGATGGTTCGCGATAAAACAATGTTATTGTTTTGATAAACTCAGTTACGAAAATTAATTGGTTCTCGAAGAAACTTCTTCAGTAGAAAATGTAAGTAGAGACGTTTTTTCCATGTAAATGCCCTAATCCGTTCCAAGCCCCCCAAAAATCAGACATAAATGTTTCCTAAAGCATAAAAATGCATCAAAATATGTAACAAGTACATGTTACAATTTGATTATTGCACAATAAATGAGAATTGTGCATAATGTAAAAAATAAAGAATAAAGAATAAAAATGATGGTCATTTAACTTTTAACAGCGTCCATCGTTTTTTGCCCTCTTTAGTCCATGTTCTCTCTCAGAAGCGGTCTTTGCCTGGCGTTTTGTAACGAAGTGAACCAAGGACGTTTGCTTTTTTCGGCTTTTAACAATCCTTTGAAAATGTCCAAGGCAAACATCAGCATAGTGAGCGATCGCCCGACTGGTGAACACTTTTTCTGCTTGATTCCCATTTACGTAAAAACTATCGGAACACCTCATGGCCCGAGGGGCGAATGACGAGGACGCTGCATAGACACATATCTCTCTTTCTAGACACATTTGGTAGAGGTTCCTCTTCGCCAATGGGATGCCAGGATGATGCTCCGTAATAGCCAATGGCAGAGGAGCTATCAGTATGTTGCATTCAGGAAACTCGAAGCTGCGAGTAGCGGGCCATGCTACAATTTTACCTTTCGCATCTTGAAATTTATTTCTCAACAAGAGGCAATATTTTCCGATTGAGACGTTTTGTAACTTGAAAATTTCGTATGAAGAGACGTTCGTAAGTAGAGGGTACCGCTGTGTTGTTTCTGGTGACTCGAGTATTGTTCCCAACTATATCGATATCAGTGTATTGTTCTTGCCTACTTGAGTAATGTTTTGACTCGCCAAATATTGATCCTATTCTCTGACCTCATCTGGACAGCTGTTGTCCACCCAGTCCTGCCGATGGCGGTCAAATCCACTGGAGCATCTAATGTGAAGAAGAAAATATATCAGTGGGAATCCACTTCACTGATCAAACAATTTTTCAGTACGCTCCATGAAGCAAACCGAGCTGAAAAGGAACCTGGCTTTTTTTTTTTTTTTTAAAGCCCTTTCAGGGACAGTCGTTCCTACAGTGGACAGCTTATCATGTTATCAGATGACAGGGTGCATGAACGGGTTAATCACGCCGCTGCAGGGGAGGTTCGGCTGTAGACTGGTTTACGTGAAGAAAGCACCGATGTGATGAAACGCAGTTATAATCGACTGCAATAATAACCAGGCGTGAGAAAGGGTCATTAGGCAGAATGGGTTTGATTCTTTTTGTGGATTTTTCCCAATTTGGGATCGCTATTTTGGATGAATCTTTGGTGTATGTTTGATGAAATAAACCGAATTTTCAAAGTCTATATTTCTCTATTGGATCCTTTGTGAGGAGTCACAACGGAGCATTTCAGGCAAATATGCGGCCCGCATGTGGCCTGCGCTTACGACCCGCAGCAGCCCCACTGAAAGCACGGAAGGCATCTAGACTATTAAAAAAAAAAAATAAAAAAAAATAAAAAATCTGGAGCTGCTGCAGCCTCGGTCGGCACAAGCCATGCGGCTCTTGTTTGTTCAGGTCGTTCTCTTCAAAATGTCAGCACCTCACGTTAACCGTGCACCCCCAGGAGGCCGGGCACGTTTTTTTAATTAGCGTAACCCGCACAGGAAGCAAGCAGATGGAAACAACAGGACCGAATCGTTGTTTAAACACACTTGGCTAGCTAATTAAAATGTGGCTTAATGAGACGGCAGCTACGGGCAAACAGCATCCCTCCATAAATTACCCACATTATATACAGTACATATTTTTTTTTTCTGTGAATCACTTTGCCCGGGTTTAAAAAGCGAGGCCGGAGGAGAGTCCTAAATAACGAGGCCCATGGGAGCCGGTCGCATAATCAACCACAAAATAAAAGACGAACATTCCATTAAGAGGGCATTGAAAGCGGATGAAACAGACAGAAACATGACATCCATTTTCAATTGACTGAACTGCTTCTCAGCTCGTCCACCTTTTCGTTTTCTCCTTTAATGCGAGCTTTTGCCGAGCGGGCAAAAGAAAAACTCCCCCGCTTCATCTGCCAGGAAACATGGATGCCTCTTAAGCAGTTGTAATATTGACTTTGGTTTTGATTCGTGTGGAGTGGGGAAAAAAAAAATGCCGATGAAAAAAAACATCACATAACATCCTGGGCAGAGGTAACCATGTATGTGCTCACCTTTTCACGCTGTGTTATCAAAGCAGGTCGGAAACAGTCGACCCAACTTTCACCCCTAACCCTGACCCCATAAACCTGAACCCAAAACCTAACCCCAAACCCTTTACATGGCCAGTGAACATTAAAATGATTTGAGGCTTGATAGAAAGTGCTGTGATCAGTTGAAACCTAAGCTGCAATCCAGTGAATGCTGGTCATAGCAAATGTTTCACATTTGAAAACTTTGTTAAAAGACGAATGCCAGACCGTTACGCAATCAAGAGGAAATGATTTCTTTTACAGATCATTACCGGGAATATACAATCAGGATGATTTGTGGACCGTGTGCTAGTTTGCGAGGGTGTATGTGCCATCTGTATTGTATTTACACAACAGAGCCATAAAAAGCAAAGAAAAACATCAACACTAATAAACAGGCATTCCAGTAAATGCACTTGCCGGAGCAGATCATCCATCACAGAATATCACATTTATTACATTCAAGGACATCACGAAAGGGCATCGTGATACTTAAAAAATGAAATACATTTCATGCATCGGTCCACCCGTTTTTACAGCACTTCAACTCAATCGGGTGATCCTAACATGCATATTTTTTTGAATGCAGGAGGAAGCCAGAGTACCCCGAGAAAAGCCACCCAAGCACGGAGCAGAGTCAAACCTGAAACTTTTAGACCGGTGGTGTCAAACTCATTTTTGTCGCGCGCTAGATTTTTGTGAGTTTCTCGTGGAGGGCCGTTATGGCTGAAACCATATAAAAAAAAGTCAAGAATAACGGTTTATTCACCTAGTGTTTAAGTTACTGTAATGAGAGGTTTGGTTACAAGAAAATGCTTACAGTATCACTCTTATTTATTCAAAATGAGAATTTGAAATTTTGCTAGACATTTTAGCAAGTATCATGAAAGTTGCCATCTTTGATTTGCTTCCGCGGGCCACAGAAAATGATGTGGCGGGCCAGATCTGGCCCCCGAGCCTTGAGTTTGACGCCTGTGCTCTAGACAGTGTGGCGATCGTCCTTACTACTATGTCACCGTGCTTCTCAAAGATCATCATGATTGTCCTTTTTTTTAAATTATTATTTTTTTTTATGCCAATTTCAACTGAGCAAAGCGTCTTTCAACCGTTTACTGAGGTTTGAGATCTGCGGCTCAACCGACCTGTTGAGGCGATGGCACCAGCTGCAGTTGAAGTTAACCTGGGAGGAGATGCACGTTCGACAGCTGGTGAACTGGAGACAAGCTGCAGACGGGAAACATTCTCTCAAATCCAAGACAGGGAAGACACGGATCGAGTGGGTCGAGAATGTCTCTTACTGGGCAATGGTGTAAATTCCACGGCAGAGGAGTTGGTGAGTCTCGTCTTGGTCAGCTCCACACGGTGGTACTCGTAGATGGTTCGCCGCCTCACGTCTATATTTTGGGGAAAGGCGAGGCAGGAAGTGACAGAGGGAAAGGGGATGCAAAATAAATAAATCAAAAAGCGGGACAAACAACCCCCGAAGAAAGAGGGGAAGACAGCATGAGGCAGAATGAGGTCAAATCGGGGAGGCCCACTTTTTGCACTTAACGTCTCCCGCTCTCCTCTCTCTGTGCGCGGTGCCAACCGGAGGCGGCAATTTTCTGTCGTATAAATCAGAGCCCGCTGACAGGCATGCGCGCTACCAGCGAAGGAGCCATAAGCCGGGCGAAGACGGGGAGGGATGCGTGCGTTCCATCACCGGCTCTCATTGCTTTGCGGCCCTAATAACTCAAAGCTCAGGGGGTCCTCTTTTTTTTTATATTTTTGCTGCCCGTGCATGTTCGCCGCAGGGAGAGGAACAGGAGACAGATGGGATGCATCATTTGTTATGTTGAAACAGACAGCCCCAGAGAGCACTTTTAGCAGATTGATTCTTAGGTATCAGGAATTCAAGGGAGGCCTGGCAGGTGGAAATTCAGCACCGTTTACTTAAAGCTTGATAAATTATTCTGCATTTTGGAGAGAATATTTGGTTGACAGTTTGCACATTCCAATGAGATCCAATGCCAACAACTGGATCGAAAACGGTCTAACTAGTCTCGATGACTTTGCTGTATAAAAGAAGTACCGTATTTTCCGTACTATAAGGCGCATTCAATTTTCTCAAAAGCCTTATCATCCGATGCCTTATATATGGACCAATATTAAGATTTTTTTTGGACGTAGTATTTTAAATGTTCTGTAAAGCTCTTTATTACAGCTGCAGAGGTTGTAAAAGCTCGATATAAATAAAGTTGTATTGTATTGTATTCCTTTAGCGTACCTCCATCTAGTGGATGCATAACGCAACTGCAACCACTATTGTAGCTTCGAATCTTTGAGCCTTTTAATGCGGTGTACTGTATATATGAAAACAGTTTCAAAATAGGCCATTCATTGAAGGTGCACCTTATACCCCGAAGCGCCTTATAGTGCGGAAAATACGGTAGTGTATTTGGGAGAAACCACTTTTTTGGGGGGGAGGGGGCTGTTTTGAAAGAGTAATTGCATAAATGGATTCTTTCACAATTAGCCCAAGTGTGAGTGTGTAAGAAGTGGAAAATGTTGTTTTTGATGTTTTATTATGCGAGCACACGCCTTAACAATAGCAGTGGCAAATACAAAGCATGGACATAAAAAAAAGAAAAAAAAAAAAGCATGTGTCCTTGTTGCGCAGTATTTGATAATAACAGCACTAACTGTCACATGTCTTTACAGAACAGAAACTCTTGATGGCTCGACGCTTCCCTCCATCTGCTGACATTCCTAATTTCTACTTTTTGGCGCTTTTCATGTCTTGAAATTAATTAGATACAGCCTGTAATCATTTTCTATACTTGACGAAAATGATTCTGCCTGAAAATATCTTCCCGCAAGACCAAAGTGATAAAAAAAAAAAAAACTACAAAATGCGATAGCTCCATAAAAGAAAAGAGACTGCGATTATAGCTGAGGACTCACTCGGTATCTGCTGGATTTTGTGGACCACCACAAAAGCGTCCGACAGGCCCACCTTCACCGGGTGGTTAACCGGGCTGATCTGCGACAGTTCGACGGGGATCTGAAAGACAACGAAGGGAAATGTATCACAGCAAGACTAAGTGTGCTTTGGGCTATTTATTTTTATAATCTGAATGAGTTCTTGCCATTCAAGTGCATTTCTATTTCTTAAGGTGACAGTTGTGATGAATAACGGAACTCTACCTCTTTGTAAGCAAAGATGATGCGACCAGTATCGTGCAACGTGGCCTGGAACGTGAAGCTGCCCAGGTTGTAGTTGTCTTGTAAGTGGACGTGGTCCCACTGCACCACCAGAGCGGTACCTGAAGGGGTCAATAACACATTCCCGCTGCTCATGAGCTTCACATGCAGTGGACCAATCAAGTTTTTTTTGTTGGTTTTTTTTGGTGGGCGTCTGCTTCCAAGTTGTAGCTGATTGAAAAAAAAAAAAAGCATGTGAGCTGATATGAAAGCCCAGGACCGGTGCAATAAAAACAGCAAGCCGTGGGAAAGCGAATCAAGGCAGGGCGGTTAGGATGATGGATTTTGTAGCACTGGCAAGATTTAAATCAGACTGAATGACGCTGCTGTGCATTACTTATTCTTATGTCCGGAAAAGAAAAGAACACCTGGCACACTACAGTAGGACAAAATGTTGAAATGAGTTTTTTTTTTTGAGTCATACATGGCAATGGCGAGTGATGAAAAAAGCGGAAGGGGCGTGGCCTGGACGGGGCGTGGCCTGGAAGGGGGCGTGGTTACTTACAAAAGTGGCACTAAACATGCTGAAGATGAAGTGTATTAAATTTACACAGTTTGAAAATTGAACAGAAAAAAATCCCAAGATCGCCACTATTCTTTCAAGTGAAAATTTGTGCAATTTTGCCTGTGCATTCCTGGTGAGCACCAATATGTAACTCCAAATTTGCTGCTCAAAATCAAAACTAAAAAAGTAAACACATCCCCTGCCATATTTAAG
>NW_017804903.1:551113-581917 GCF_001891065.2 Hippocampus comes
ATTGTCCAAGAGCTTCTGTAACTTCGTCGAACTTGGAACCAATTTTAACCTTTACAGTGACTTTTCTGTCAAGCCAGTCCTATCGGAATTTATTCTTGACATTTGAGTCAATTTCTAGGATTAAAGACTCCTGATCTTTCGTCAAAAATTTCATAATTCCGCTCAAAACGATCCCAGAACAATGAATTTGCGAGACGAACAGGCCGCCATGAATCAGGTAAAACAATATGTTACATGCAATTTGATTGGTCCAATCGCTTGTAGTTAACCAATCGCTGGGCCGTTTATAATCGAGCTACGACTTCCGCAACAAATAATGCCTTCAGTGATCTGATTAGTTGAAGCTTTCATACACGTCCAATCGCAGGGCTGTTTACAAACGGAAAACGGAGAGACTGTTCGGGAGAGCTCGTGAAAACTCGACGATAAGGTACCTGACCGCCCCTAAAATTTTCTCAACGGATTTAGACGATTCACAAAAATGATCAATTTAAGAAATAAAACGGCGGATTTCCGCGGATCCGCGGAAAATTGCCATGTATGTTGAGTAAATTACGGGCTGACACAACAAGACAATTTGAACGTGTTCTAAATTTCGAACACACTCAAAATTTCTTGGTGACAAGGAAACTGTTTGGGACAAGTTAAAACTGTCCGCGAACATCTTTGCAGCATTTTACGAACCCTGAGAAAACCCCAAATTGACTCGTGTTACAAGCATTTACCGCTCAGTGAGATACCATCTGAACAAATGAATGACTACCAAACGAGCAAACTGACAAACTACCGTACTAATCAACCAACCCAAAACAACTAGTAATGAATGGATGAACAGACATACAGAGACAAACTGACTTATTGATTTAGGCACAGATGAACTAGCTAGCTGACAAACAAACACACGCACTAACTGACAATTGTGATCAAACAATCACCTCAGATTCATGCTTGGGTAATCAAATAAAAGCTCAAAAGCTGTAAGTGAACCCCTGGAAATAAGAAGTCCAGTAATATGATACTATTTGTAGCAGGCTTGTGAGGGATTTAGTAGGACCCCCCCCCCGGGCATTAGCTTTGACGCTATTTCATTTTACTGCAGACTGTGGGCAACCCACTGATGTGACAGCCATTCTTCCCCAAAGGAGTGCCAAGGTTTGCCAACACTCTCATCCATTTTTACAGCCGGGGGGCTTCTATCTAACGTAAAAGCAAGCTTTCTGCTGACAGCTCTGGAGAGCAGCGGGGCAGGAAAGCCAGTAATGATATACATGTGTGGAAACGGGGGACTGCCAGCACTGAAGGATGAGGTCAAGACGGTTTGCACCTCCACTACGAGGAAGAGGTCTGTGAGTGACTTAGACCTGATCCAGGTCCCTTTCGGCAGGGGAAGGACGCCGGGCAAACTGGGCCGAGGGGTGCGGGGGGAGAGAGAGCACACGGTGGCCTTGTTTCTATTTCCACTTACCAGCTCAGCAGGCTGCGCAAGCTCCAAACAAACAAAAGCGAATCCGCAAACTACAAATTGCACGACCGCAACCTCATTTTAGTTAAATTATCCATGGCCGGGGCTTTAGTGTTTTAATGACATCAGCTTACTAAGCAGACACAAATCCCACTCTCGCTTTCTTCTTCTTCGGGATTCTTTTAAGTATCATTTTGGTGACTACATAGTCAATGCCTTATCACAACTACACATGCATGGTAGACAATCACAGTCTACCCTAACCGTACATCTGTTAGCATTTCTCATGTGCAGTTACGGTAGAGCAGCCTTCACCCAAAGGATCCATTTGTGTGTAACAAAAAACAAAACAAAACAACACACTCTTATTAAATTAAACTTAATTAAATCGAGACACCACAAGTTTCACCATGTTGCTAAGAATGTACATCCAAGCAAAATTAAATTCACTAACAAAGCACCTGGCTGACTGACTGACTGAGGGACGAAACGACCAACTAGCTAATGAACAAACAACTCACGAACTAACAAACTATCTAACAAATGGATAAATTAACTAACTACTATTAACAAACTGACTAACTGATGTGTGGAAGTTTGAATTAATTACCTTGCTAATGAACTTACAAACTTCTGCAAGTAACGAACTAACAGGCGGGTGAGCTAAGTAGCTAGCTAGCTATTGAGCTCACACATTAGAAAGCAACCAACACCTTATTCACTTACTAGCTTATGAAAAAAACTAGCTAGCTAGTGAAATAACTACGAACTAAGTAACCATCTAATGAGCAAACTGACATTCAAGAATAAACCCAGGGACTAATTCAGGTAACTCGGGTAAAGACTTACTAACAAATGAACAAAACTAATTAGGAAAGTAGCTAACAACTGTACGAACTAACTGCAAACAAACAAATTAGACACAACAACAAATGACCTAAATAAATAGTAAATTACTTAACTAGGTTGTGAAGTAACTAAAATGAGCTCACATTTGGATGAAACCGTTCCACGTCACTCAGCGGAGCGCAGACCACTGGCAAGGCCAGAAGAATTCATCGTAATTTAGTCTGCAAATTATCTTAGATTGCCACCTTGTACATTTGTTTCAAATTCAGATGTTTTTTGCATATGCATGGACAAAATGATGGATGATCTGCACTTTTGTATGCAACCAAAGCAAAATGTAATATATTCTTGTACCATCTCATTACCTGCTAACTTTAGCTAAAAAGAATACACACTACTAATCTTAATGCTAATCCCCAATTCGACCACTTCGGTCTCGCCTTTGCACTTTCTCATCGAGTGTCTCTTACGAACAAACCCCAAAAAATCATTTTCAATTTCGGCGGCGCGCTGAGAATGGATTAGTGTGGTTCTAGTTGGGTGAGCTCCCCTTCAGAAGGTCACACAGTCTGTCCCAGCCTCCCAGGATAAGATGACGACAAATGTGCTGGATAACCAGCAGCGCGATGTCATTCAGCCTGAAGTGAAGATTTATGGGAGCATTCGAGGCTCAAGAAGGTTTCACACCTTGCCATAGAGAAGAGCGATTTGTTTAAAAGTCTGTGATGAGGTAACATATTGGGATAAAACTGTAGAAGAAAAAAAAATGCTTTACCGTTGTCAAAGTAGATGACGGTGGAGTTTCTTGACACGCTGGGGTCGAAGTTGGCCATAAGGGGGGCTATGTACTGCGTGGCAGTTAGCATCCTGTGCACCACGTCGCCTGTGTAGATGAACCCTGCGTGAGATCAAGCATAAGAATTAGAACACTTGTACGTGCTACCGAAATGTGAACACCCCAGAAGTCGCGCCATTTAGCGTTACGTAACGAAGTAACTAGGGAGTTAATGAATGAGTGAATGCGTGACAGATGGACAAACTAACTAACGATAAAAAAATTAAGTAGGTCACAAACCAACAAGCAAACAAATAACGCAGCACCACAGAAGTTGAACCAATTGAAGCTAAGTGATTAAATAGCTAGCTTGCGACCTAATTCCGATCTCACCCGAATGAGGACAAGTGATCTGCCATCGCTAAAATGTACTACCTTGTCCTTGGGTGAACAAACTATGGCGAGCCTCCGTGTTTTAACGGTTGTTTTGTGTGTCTTCAGGCTGCTTTAGTGATGGTTTTAATTAGCAATAGCATCCTCTATCAGAAACAGAAGGAGCAAATTGCGAGGGGCCTTGAGCAAATATACGCCGAGTGACTCATGCATCATCACTAGGTCACAAGCAAGATGAACACACAGAGAGTGCAAACCAAACACATGGCAACTTTCCTGGCATTCTCTGAGCGACACGCAAATGAAATTTTCCTCACCCGCGCCCCGAGCTCGATACAAACCAGATCTGCACCACTTAGCGGCCTGTTATCGGACCACAGCACAGACTCTGGATTCTGTGTAGCTGTTCTATTTCGTGATGTGCCCTCGTTCTATCACGGATGCAGGCAGCTAATCATTGTTCCCACAAGCAGAGAAATTATACTCCTGCAAGTCCTGTTTGTATGCGTTTCTGCTCATGTGCTAAAGTAGCAGTTTGTTGGAACGTTTCGCATTAAACGGAAAATGGAAAATTTTCATCAATCCCATTTTGTTGCAACTCATCGAGTTCATCAGGTTGTTGATTTTGTCCTTGGCTTGTCTCGAACAATCTTGGGAGGTGAAATTGCTGGATGTGGAGGTCCTGGACTGATGCGGTTAGACGTGGTCTGTGGTCACGAGGCCGCTTGGATGTACTGACACATTTTCTGAAACGCCTTTGACAGGGCTTACGGAAATGAACGCTCAATGGGAAACAATTGTGATGGCCATTATTGCAGATTTTCAATTGCTGTGGGGATATATTTATTAGTTCTGTTGACAGGTTGCTTTAGTTCAGGGGTTGGAAACCCAAAAAGTTGAAAGAACCATATTGGACCAAAAAAAAAACCAAAAAACAAAAAATATGTCTGGAGCTGCAGAAAAAACAAAACAAAATATGTCTGGAGCCACAAAAAATTAAACGCCTTATATAAACCTTATAATGAAGGCAACACACGCTGTATGTATCCATATTAGCTATATTAGCCTACTATCAAGATGACTAAGTTGGCTACAAACACACAATGAGCCTTCATGATTCATTAATTTTTTCCCCTGCAGTGCATCTGGAGAAAAAGGTTGGGCACCCCGCCCAACCTTTTTTGATCGAAGATCTATTTTTGAATCAACCAACCTCCCGTGATCGACCCGTTACCGCACACGCGCGGACACGCACACACTTCCACACGCATGCAATAATGAGCAACAGCCATAACAGCTGCTAAGATGAATGAGGCATGGGATGCACTTTTGCAGCGTGTTAACAATCGTAACTCACATGTACAGTTTAAAAATGCTTCTCTCGGCCCTCCAGATTCCCTTTCTTTGCCAGTACCCTCAGTGAATTGTACATGAAATGTTTTTTTGTTTTTTTACGACAGCCACCTGACTCACATCCCGCCCTGCTAATAGAAACCTGTGTCGCAGGCTATGACGCAAAACCTTGTTGACAGAAATGTCGAAATGTAATATTTATTCGACACATTTTTACAGCAGTGGAAGACATTAAGGATGTTTGTGTCATGTTTGTCCTTTTACTGAAACCATATTTTAAATATATATATATTTCCTTCCCCCATCTTTTTCAATTTTCAAAAATGTTTGAAAAAACTCCAGGGAGCCACTAGGGCGGCGCTAAAGAGCCGCAAGTGGCTCTTGAGCCGCGGCTTGCCGACCCCCATTTTAGTTCAAGTATGTCATCAGTGTTCACCGTATACTCAATCAAAAAATGTTTTATTTATTTATTTATTTTTTAACTGTCTGAAGATTAAAGCGTCACACCATAGAAAAAGCGCATATAACATATTTTGCATGTTTGGTTGATAACACCCCGGAGAGGGAGATTCTCATTGAGACTAAAGCTGGAGACTCTTATTTCATGGCATGCAGCAAGGGGAGGCCTACATACACACATCTCTCACAGTGACAAGCGGGAGGAGAACATGCCGGGAGGGGAATCAATCTTTCCGTTAAGACCTCCCTGCAAAGAAGACGTGAAATTGTGCACAGTCAGCGCAGGGTACAAGAGAGGCCTAGGGTGCGGTGGTGGGTTAGCGTGTGACTTTATTTAGTGGTGTCAAAGTCTCCTGATTTGCTTACATTGTATTCCCACCCCCCCTACCAAAAAAATGGTGTTTTTAACATTTCTGCAAATCACACAAATGAACAACGACAAACGCGGCTTCTGGAAAAGAAATCCAGCCCTTGAATGCAAATGAAAGCAGACGGCGAGATCATTCGAGTGTGTCCATCCAACCAGTGGAGCATAAATCAGGGAAGAACTGCAAAAGCTGCACATTTGAGGAATCGAGAGTCTGATTTCATCGCCAGGATTCACCTCAGCAATAATCCCAAATATGTGCCGTTTAGGATGTCAATAGAGTTTAGCCAAGTGCCACTAGCAGGATGCATTTCCATTCACATATTCTCAATCCAATGTTGGCCCAAATGTGTGCTACCACAGTTTAAACAATTTAAAAACAACATTAAAATACTGCAAGCTGTGCATCCAAAGTATATTTAAGTCACATCAGCTACACCTGCAAGTGATCCAGCCATCCATCTTGTATTAACGCTTGTCGTAGTAAAAAAATAAAAAATATTGCACGGTAACTTGACATCCAAGTTTTTCCAGTCTGAGCTGTCGCTTCAATTATTTTGCTTTGTGCGCTTCAAGCCAAAATCTGGGTCGCAAACGAGCTACAGCTACGCTGCCGATTAACTGCAGTGGAAAAAAAAAAGCTATTGAAGGACAGTAATGCCATTCCATGTGTGAGTGCTTTAGTTTCACACTTCAAGACATTTATTGAACGGGACAAAGAGTCCGACACACAAATCTAACATAGCAACATGTACAAGGAGCTGCTGTAAGCCACAGCTCACACCAGCCACTCACACAAAGATTTACCAACTCCAGTTACCTGCTATCACTCACTCGGTCACGCCCATCAAAGGCGCCTAATCAACACACCGATCCGACCGTATGTATCGCAATTACTCGACTCGATTGTTGATTTCATTCTGGTTTTTATGCAAAGCAGTGCTATTTTTCCTTATTAAAGAAAAGTTTGACCACCTAGGAACAAATTAAAATCTGAATTCAAGGTACATTTTAATTCGTTTTTTGTTTGTTGGTGTGTCGTGAGATCTTGCTAAGATGTGAAAGAAACCTTCAGAGCGACACGGTTTTCAACCGTTTTCAGTTCATAGTAGTGAAACCAGCCCCAAAGTGTGCGTGTGTGCGTGTTTGTGGAGAGTGTCGGTGGGCTTGAGGATCTTAAAAATCAGAAGACACTCGGCGAGGCAGCCGGCATTTTTCCACTCTTGAGTCTTGATGGCGAAAAACCACAACCTCCCAGCCAGCGATTATCACATCAAAGAGCCTCAATGACGACTCTCGGCCAAATATTCCGAAGATGCTTAGTTACGTCTGGGTGGAATAAACTTTAAAAAAAAAAAAATCCCACAAATCTCTTATCATGATAGGCACCTGCTGATTTTCTTCCCCCAATGGCGATGTCAAGGTGGCGTTGAGAAAAAAAAAACACATTTGGGTGGTGGCGAGCAGATAAAGAAGGCATTCCTCCAGACAGAGATGGAAAGAGGAGAGTGAGGTAGAGAATTAGGTGGAGGCGGCTATCTTGCGCCTGCAGGCCCTCTCAGGCTTTGGCTTCTTCCTTTCCTTCGTTTCGGTTGAGCATCTCTCCCGACTAAATATGTTTATTAACACTTTCATGTACCCTGATACCTGATAGCATGATAAGCTGTCCACTGTGTTGACCGCTGTCCTTGAAAGGGTTTGTGTCTTCTACTTAAAAGATGGGAAATCAGTTCGTCGCTCTTTGTTAGTCGTTTAGTACAGCGGTCCCCAAACTTTTTTGCTCCACGGACTGGTTTAAAGTCAGACAATATTTTCAGGGACAGGCCTTTAAGGTGTGGCGGATAAATACAACAATATCATATGATATGACCCGCATGAAAACTGTGATCTTTTCGAAACATAATAATGAATACGAATCATCCCCTTCCCAAAGAAACTTTCCAAAGACGTTTGTTTTTTTACTCATTTTGCTCGTTCCCGGGTTTCATTTTAGTGCTAACCTATCATGTGACCGAGAAGCGCGGCTTGACCTGCGTCAAGAGTGACGTATTGTAAACGGATGTAACAGAGAATCCGGTAAATTTTCAAAATAAAATATCTTTAAGATTCCGAAATAAATAAAAATTAAGTTGTTGTAATCTAAGTTATTTATTCTTTCTGTGCGGCCCAGTACCAAATGACTCAAGGACCGGTACCGATCCACAGACCGGGGGTTGGGGACCGCTGGTTTAGTACATGAGTAAGGTAAATGCATTGAGACAAGGCGATTACATCTACAGGAATCAAAACATACCCATGAGAAATGACTATCCAGTAAGATGAAGCCCTTTAAAACGTACTCTTTCCATTCCAGTGATGTGACAACGTTTTTAAACAAGAATGAATCATCCCAAATTAAATTCAAACACTGATATCCAAATTGGAGCCACTGAAACTCCTTTCATGTTCGGAAATGTAAAAGTCAATACAGCGGAAGCTCAATTTACGGGTGAGCCAAATTACACGTTAGGGGAGACACAATGCAAAAAGCCACAAACTGGCGAACAAAACGAACATCAATGACGCGCTACTTTTTACCCAGTGGTAGCCTGACAATCTAACAATCCTCCCAGGCAATTACTTTCTATCCGACTGAAAATAAAAAGACTTCAATGACTGCATCTTACTGACCTTAGCTGTAAAAGTCTTCATTGTTGTATTTAGTGCCCCCTGGTGGCCAAGGCATGCACAGCAGAAGGAGATACACAACGTTTATTGAATTAAAGCATCAAATCATGATGCATAACATTTTTTTTTACATTCTATTTAATTGTCATTACTGTATGTTTTTTTGTTTTAGTTTTTTTTAAATAAAGTACTGCAATATTGAATTCCAGCAGAACGGTAAAACACATTTACACAATGAGCATGCTCATGTTCATGGGTGCTTTGGCAAAATCTTTAGTTTGGATTTTGGCCCAATACATTTCGTAAGCACTTGCGCTGACCCGGTAACGACCGGGTGACATAATGCGACCGTGATTCTATAAAAGTCTACAAGCTGATGAGATGAGGTCTTTGTGGCTCTTAAATGTTGTATTTTGATTGCGGTCCACTTAATGTGGTCCATCATTGATGGATGTGTGCACACGTCCCCTGGAAAGCACTTAATGGACTGTATGGCTTTTCTATCAATTACAAATGAAAGAAAGCTCGAGTAAACAAAAACTCTTGGGACGTGCGTGCCATCACTCTCCGGTGACCCCGAGCAGATGCGATCAATGGGTATCAGGCAGAGGAAAAACAAAGAGAGCTTGTGTAAACACCAATAAAGTGAAGCTCCAGTTAAGTGGGTGCGCTCATTTCCGCTTGATGTTTTCTTTGGAAGTTCTCGAAAAGCGGCGCTTGGGACGGCGTACGTAAAACACAGCTTCAGGAGGGGAGAATTAAACGTCTTTCCTACACATCCTGACCGTTTGGCTCGGTCTCATCCTATTTCCTAACCTCTTTCCCATTGTCTGGGCTCATATCTGTCTTCTGTACGTCCCTCAGCTGTCTGGTAAGAATCCTGATACTCATTGGACACAACATTAAGCACAACGAACCCACACTTATTTGCGGGTTTCAATTCACGAATTGTAATTTGAAATTTTCCTACTGCGGAAACGATCCTCGGCCTTGTGTTTCTGTCATGTCATAATAGAAAACAACATGCTGCCAAAGCGCTGAGTCATAGGAAAGTGGTACTTGGTGTCAAGGATGTTTGTTACAGTGATACAGCTCGACGATCCTAAGTTCAATAGGACCGTATTTTCTTCACTAAAAGGCGCATCTTCAATGAATGGCCTATTTTTAAAACTGTTTTCATATGTAGAGCGCTCCGCATCATAAGGCGCATAGAATAGAAGCTAGAATACTATGTGCAGGAAATCAGAACATTGATTCATATATAAGCCGCATCGGATTATAAGGTGCACTGTCGGCTTTTGAGAAAATTGAATGCTTTTAGGTGCGCCTTATAGTGCGGAAAATACAGTAATTGTATTATATTGTAGCTTCTATTCTTTGCGCCTTATAATGCAATGCGCCCTATATATGAAAACAGTTTTAAAATAGGCCATTCATCGAAGATGCGCCTTATATATTCAGAAGCGCCTTATAGTGCAAAAAATACGGTGCACAAAATCTGTGCAATGATAAATACCTGATGTGTTCTTTTACTCCATTTTCAACTGGTAGAACAAAAAATTTTATGTGTTCCCCTGCTTCAATAATTAACGTGGCACTGCCTCTTTAAAGTTGAACTCAGGCCTTTTGACGCTTCCCCTTTTCTCTTGACGTCAGCATTTTTAGAGCTGGAGAAACTGTGCGTCGTCAATATTCTTAAACACAACGCACGATATTCCCGTAGTTTCAGCTACTTTTCTTTTGTCTGCTTTCGGCAGAGTTTGACATGATTTGTATGAACGGAAACAATTTTTTCCCCCCCCCCGTGCGGCCGTGTCAACTCTTAGTCTTAGACACACATACACACCCGCCTTCTGATATCGCCGCCGCCTTATCAATGTCGGCGAAGCCAGTTGGCAGACCCGCTCCTGTTTCCAGTCCAAACCCAAGGCCTACTTTCCCCTCCAGTTCAATTTGGCACGTAGTGTAGGGCGGGGTGGGGGGTTTTATCCACTTTTACGAGCAGACTTTGCCGCCGAGGTGAGAACTGCAAATGGTCATGTGTCATAACAATGACTTGGGTACATATCTTATGAGATTGACTTCGCAACCTGTCAGAAACGCCTTTGCTGTTTGGATCCTTTTCAGTGCTATGATGTTGCTGTACGGCAGCCACGGTCTTAAAAAAAAAAAAAAATCAATCATGGCGAACACAGACACACGACGCAGTACATTTTTGAAATGCCTCTGCAGTTTATGAATCCCGACACCGTTCCCCAGCCAAACCACAGCGCAGTAAAATGTGTCTACGCGCACCCTGGGAGCGTAGGCGGCATATCCAATAACAACATTTAAATCGTGAACTACTGACTTATTGTTGACTTACCTCCAGTTGCCACGGTGATCTCACGCAGAAAATGTCCATAGAAAGGAAAATCAAAGGACAGGTTGACTCTCTGTGAAGAAAGAAGCAGAAGGAGGCATGAAATTAAATTAGGTCAAAATATTCGCGATGCCGGGATCCGGATGGAGGCAATGTCTGTCCAATAAACACCAACGACGACATGTCTGCTTTGTTCGTTAACATAAAAGGCTAACCAGACTTTTTGAGACATTTCTTTTAATACGCATCGAATTCTCTTCATTTTATGTTGAGTTTGACAGTAAATTTCATACAAAACTCAATAGACATTGTGTATCTCCTTCTGTTGTGCAGGCCTTGGCCACCAGGGGGCACTTGTAAATACAACAAATGCAACCCGTAAAGCCGGCCTGTGAAACTCGGGTTCATTTGAAATGCAACACCGCTGCCGAATTGGAGGCACGTATAGTTTCACTTCATCTCACGGCCTGGACGAGACGTGCTTCTCAATTTTTTTTTCCACAGGACAAAAGCGAAAGTCAGAGCCAATTTGCTTTAGGGAAGAGAATCAGCTCAAAGCCAGACGCCCTTGTACCAATGCGAGGCTCAACCCGTCACCAGTTGAAGGGAAATGAGTAGAATGCAAAATGCAGAAATCTTTCATGGCTTTTTTTTTTTTTTTTAACTTTTACCCTTTCGTCTGTTTAACCGTTGTCCCTGAAAGGGTTAATTTGACGAACGGACATTTCCCAAAACAGGCTGCAACATGTGATCATAGAATAACGTCTTTGTCTTATGATATGGTGAAGCAGCATGGGGCTCATTGTCAAGGTTTATTTTGAACGCCCTGCTGCGAGCACGGTAATTGCTTTTGTGATGAAATCCGATCAAATGCAGAACTGTAATTTTCCTCCTTTCGTCGAGTCCATACGACAGCTTGTGAGCGAATCGAGTTTCCATCGATATTTTACCAGGGGGATTGGATATTAGCATTCCACCGCAAACACCAAATTGCATTAATGACGACTTCTTTCATTTTGGAAACGTAAATCAAAGTTTAACTGCGGGCCACAGATGGAAAGCAGGGCTGAAAGTGATGATTATTTCCAGCTATAGTTTCTGACTTTATTAACTAATTGAGACTTCTCCCAAAGCACAAATGACCTCAAATTGCTTTTTTTTTTTTTTTCTGTGCAGGACCCAAACTTTGATGTCATTCTCTACCAAACATCCAAGCGTAGGAAAATCAATGAACGTGTGACTCGGTCGTCGTTGGGTCGACTTACCGCTGCTTGTCTGTGCGTGTTGGACAGAATCCCGTGAATCTTCACTTTCTCCTTGTCCATCTGCTCGATGTTTACCCACAAGCCCTTGCTTGTCGGATCCGTCGGGCTATATATTTTGGATGTGTAGTAGTTGTGGTCCGTGTCTTCCTGCGTGGGGGTGTGGGGGTGGGTGGAGAAACAACACAAGATAACGACTCTGCAATTTGACAAAAATAAATATTGTAGCATCCTAATTTCTTGCCTTTTTTTTTTTTAATTGGGATGCACTCCGTGTTTTTTAGATCCCACATCTGTTGGAGGAGCGCCAGATGGCGGACTGTAATTCGCCGACACGCAATGACGTAATCTAAAATTATACTCAAGCTAATCTTGCCCGTCTGTCTAGTTAAACGAGACATATGGAGGATGGACTTTTCAATGGCTTATTTACATTTCCTGGTTTCTCTGGAGTGCCTAGCCACCCGTCAAAGGTCAAAGGTGAAACGAAACAACCATATATATATATATATTTTTTTTTGTTGTCTGTGAGGGGTGAGTTCTGTATTTCCACCTCCGCTGTTACTAATTTACAAAACTGCGCCCCCAACGAGGATTTCCCAGCCCTTGACATGATCAGCTAGCCTGGGTGAAGATCCACAGCCACTTTCAAGTCAGAGTCTGAAACACAATGATGCGGTAACTGTCGTGCATTGTGTTGGATATACACAGAATCATCGTAACATTTACAATGTATTTGGGGCCAGAATGCCGTTTTGATTAGCAGCCCCTCTCCGCCAACAATCATGGCTGGCCCGAGGTCACCAGGTGTCCTTCTCTGACCTTTCGTACTCCTCCCAAGACCATTTCCCAAAATATCCCGTGCTTATCGTCTGGATGCTCGAACCCATTTACAACATCTCTCTTCCAAAAAAAAAAAAAAAAAGCGCTGATTCAGGCTGCCCCTGTGGGAGTTTTCTTCTTCTGACTTGATTTGTCTGCCTTAGCGCTGATGAAAGGCGCCCGGCTGTGTTGGCTTAAATCAAATCACTGAGAGGGGAACACCCGTTTGGAATGAGATATTTCTTATCTCCAGTCTCGTATTCCGAGGCTAATACGATGTGGAGGCGAGTCATGTATTCCCCAAAAGGGACTATAAATCACCCACTTATCTCAAGTTTTTGCTTTAATTAAAGTTTGTCGCACTTGTGGGATGTGTCCCAATATTACTGTAGGAGTTCCGATAAACAACCTCCCATTTAAAAGTGGAGTCCCTGAAACAGTAACTTTTTCACAAGATTTTGGAGCTAAAAAGGTGCAGCTGTGTGTGGTGCATCTTACGATTGCAGGCATGGAGGAGCATAGCAACAGTAAGCCCCCATGACACAAGCACCATCTTCCTAATTTTGGGGCAGGAAACAATAAAAGTCTGTCCTTTTTTTAACAAGCACCGCTTTAATGTTCCTCTGATGAGAGACAATGCCGAAATGGCAGCCTGCTTTTTAAAGGGCTTTTTAGACCGTCTTGATTTGTCCCTTTGCAGGAAACTGCTTTTTTTGTCATGTGTAGACCCCACGAAAAAAAGACTCCAGAACACCGACCCACCAACGACAGGGTACATCTGCCATATTGTGACGTGCCGATTGTGAAGTGAGCGATGATGTATTTTTATTTTGTCTGGTCATTTCTCACTCGATTATTGTTATTATGTGAAGTTTGTGTACAGTGCTCTGTTCCAGCTGCGGTTGTTGTGAACGCGCTATGTAAATAAAGTTGAGTCAGAGAGGCAGTTGAATTTACGCTATCAAAACAACCTGTTCCAGTTGTTTTGGTGGGGTGAACTGAGTCCGAAACAAAATGGTGAATTAATAACAAAAGTGGTTGGAGTTGGACACTGCCCACCACGGCGCACGGGCACGCAACCTCAGCGAAGAGCAGTACTGGGAATCCGAGCTGTGGGAATTCCCTACTCAAAAGGCCCTCCGTGCGTGTGGCCGCAGACATGAAATCTCACTGCTGTAAAGCGCACCTCCCATTACCGCACATTAGAAGGAGCCACACAATCAGGGTCCCTGGTCGGACCCCACATACTCCAGTTTGCTTTTCCTGGCAAAGCGTCACGTCTGCCATCGGTTAAAGCCTCAAGACAGACCAACGTAGTGTAAATATGAGCAGCAGGGTGTGAAAAAGAGGCCGCAGAATAGACGCGAGTGCTTTGGGAAGGAGCGCAGGGGGAGGAATATATCTGTCTGGGCTCTCCGAAGCGGTGTCGACATACGATGCAGTATTTGGAAAAGGAGGAGGGTGTAGAATGTAACATCCAGCAGGGCGTGGGCCGCGGCATGCGCCATGCTCGTCTGCTCGGTTTGTGCATTGATGCCACTCGGAGAGCAGACCCCCAAATTGTGACGGACAACTGTGAGCGGCTTTCTCAAACGGTTTGCCAAGGTCCGAGGTCAGCACCCCGCATCCGCTGTGGACGCAAGCAGATGATCAAGCTGAAAAATGTTGGGCAGCCAGCGTAAACCTATTGCGATTCTACTCATTGTCATGCTTTTGCATTTTTTTATTCGGAATAAATACAGCGGTACCTCTACTGCCGAACGTCTCTTCATATGAAATTTTCAAGTTTCGAAACGCCACAACTGGAAAATATTGCCTCTTGTTCCGAAATAAATTTTAAGATACGAAAGGTAAAAATATAGTATAGGCTGCTACTCGCAGCTCTGAGTTTATTGAATGCAACATACTTATAGTTGCTCTGCCATTGGCTACTCCAGAGCATTATCCAGGCATCCCATTGGCTAATGCTATGCTGATGTTTGCCTTGGACATTTTCGAAGGCTTGTTAAAAGCCGACAAAAGCAGTTCTTGACAAAACGCCAGGCAAAAACCACTTCTGAGAGGGAGCATGGACTAAAAACGATGAGGACGCAGTTAAAAGTTCAATGACCCTCATTTTTATTCTTTACTCTATTCTTTGTTTTTACATTATGGACAACTTTCATTTATTGTCCAACAATCTAATTGTAAAAGGTATTTTTCACATACTTTGATGCACTTTTATGCTTTACAAAACATTTAGGTCTGAATTTTGGCGGGTGCTGGAACGAATTAGGGCATTTACATGGAAAACGTGTCTCTACTTACAACATTTTCCAGTTAAGAAATTTCTTCCAGAACAATTCATTTCATAAGCTGTACTTTATCTGTGAACTATTTGGGAAGCAAAGAAAACAGAATGTACTGAGAAGGTCTTTGGAGGAAAGAATATGAAATCAGGTTGATCTGATAATCTGTCTGAACTTGCACCTTTTTTTCTCTCTTTCTATTCAAGTCAGCAATTGATGATCAGACGTCCCGGAAAGATGATCCTGAATGATTATCTTGCGACGTGGGGTGTGCTGGATGATTTTTTTTCCCCTCCCTAACTCTCTCTTTCTATTCAAGTCAGCAATTGATGATGATCAGACGTCCCGGAAAGATGATCCTGAATGATTATCTTGCGACGTGGGGTGTGCTGGATGATTTTTTTTCCCCTCCCTAATCTGCTTGTAAAATCATCGGGCATCGTTGAACATAAACTTCCTGGAGAACAAATCCTTCTGTGTGTCGTCAACACAGAATTCAGTTTCCCGAATTTTGGGCTCTTTCACATTTGAAACACTGTTCAGCTGTTAAATCTATATGAATGCGTCCGACTTTGACTCCAAGCACGTCTGAACACAGACTCTCCAATTAAATCTCGCTGACTCTTGCTCACAATTCCTTCTTCTTGCTCAATGCCATCTTGGCCAACGGTCTCAATTGGGGTTAATGACCTGGAGAACGAGTGATTCACCGGCTCCAGGCGCCACGGCGTCTGCTGTCACTGTGCCGACACTTTTATAAACCCGCGCTTCCAGGTGAGAGGGATCCAAAGCTGGCTGGGTGGCACCGGTTAACCCAAATACAACCTCCCACTGCAGCATAGAGTCCATAAAAAAGATGGAGCGATTTCTTCAGTGGTGTAAAGTGGCCATAAAGGTGATACAAGGGAAAAGTGGAGTAAGTGATTGTTAACAAGCCATTCAGCAGTGCCAAACAAACTTTAACTCTGCGTCGCGTGTTGTCTCACGCAAGCGTCTGCCAAACAGCTGGCCGGACCTCGAGGGCGAGTGCACGCAAACGGCATTTTCGCTTGTGGAGGGCAGCGCTTCATACGCCATACCGTGTCTATGTATCAATGTGTGTTTAAATGACTTGATGTTTCCGTGTGTGTGTGTGTGTGTTGGGGGGGGGGGTGCGTTTGGACGTTTACAGCTGATGATCAAAGCTCCCTCTCCCTCCCTCGGTGAGAGACATGGTCTTGTGAACCCATTAGAAGCCGCTGAGAGGAAGGAAAGAAAGAAAGAAAGAAAAAAAACACGTATATAATGAGCTGCCTCAACCCCCTCCGAGGGAGGCCGGCGTCATTACGGCAGAACGCGTTGGTGCCGTGCGCAGGCCGTGGAGTACATGGCCCCGGTATCTTTAATTTACATCGTCCCAGAAAACAGCCCCCGACTATTTTTCATCGGTAGCTTCACCAACTTCTTGTGCCACATTGGGCTAATTTCCTGTCTTGCCTTCTGGTTCCAATTTCAAAACCCACCGCCTGCATAAAGGTGGGCGAACAAATGAGGCCCCGTAATCCTGATTCGGGATCCGATATTAATCCACGCACTTCATTTGCAAATATCTAATTGCCTGGAGCGATTCGTAGCTGCTCTTGCGACGGCTGAGTACTTTTCTCGGCGGACTTTATGGATTTATTTTCGATGAATGAGCTCCGCGTCAGGCAGTGTGGATTTTAATGGAAGATGCTCGACAAGAGAACGATCGTTAAAATCCAGAGAAACACTTTTCCTAAAATGTTCTTTTAGTCTAGTGGTGTCTAAATTTGGAAACGCGTCGCACAAGTTTTCCGAGGTCCGAATTATTTTCTTCACCAGAAATAAATGACAATATTAGTATATATAATATCATTTTTTCATAAATATAAAATGGTCCTCAGAGGAATAACATCAAATAAAATACATGCGTACATCTACCTCAATTTGTGAGCTGTTGTCGGCGTCCTCGGCTGAAATCAGGCCCGGGAAGCGCTCGGCTTCCGCCTCCTCCTGCGCCGCCACCGCCTCCTCCTCCTCCTCGCGTTCCTGCTCCTGCTCCGGACTGGCCCTGTTACTGTCCATGTTCCGCGGGCTGTTTGGAAGCCATCTCCTCCAGCGGTGTGCGTGTGTCTTCGTGTCCACCATCACGTCCTCATCCAGCATTTGCCCACCTTGCACGTAGGAGTAAGAGACCCCTGAGGGGGAGGCAAGAAAGTTAGCAGTTCAGGTTTGTAAGACTAATTGATTCCATCAATTAAATCGAGTTTATTTGTCAGGAAAAAAAAAACAACCTCAAAGCGTATCTGCACTAGCGTGCACTGCTTACATTGCTCGCATATTGCTAACTGAGAGCGGGATGGCAAAAACACAGTCAGGGTTGAGAACTTTTTCCGATCTGTTGAGGCATAACTTTTCAAAAAAAATAAAATAAAAATCCGTCTTCGAAAGAGACGACACGAGCGGGATCATTTTCACATTGTTTTCCACATCATGAGAAAAGAGCCTTGTGAAAGTCAGTCACAGAGTCAACCGTGCTGAACGTTGCCAAAGACACGGTGGCCCATTTACAGCATGTGTTGCAAAAAAATTTTAAAAAAAGGAGATTTATCCACATTGGAAACTTTTGCCCCGAGGTTTGTTGTTCCAAGTCCAAAATATTTCTTGCCGTGCAACGCTAGATCAAAAACAAAAGAGTGCAATCGAGCTAGAAATGTTGCGTGCAAGCAAGCATGTCAGATTTATGTGAGACTCGATAATCAAATCATAGCTTTTAATTGGCCCAAAGCTAAGGTAGCGAGGAGTAATTGGTCAAGTAGATTTATTTCACTGGCGCGATGGCCGCCATATTCATCTCCCGAGTTTTTGAAAATTTACGGCTCATCAAGCATCAAGGTCAGTTTGCGAACCAGCGCAGTGCACGGTTAGCCTCATGATAAGAATGAAGCACAGTGAGACCAATGAACCGCTGGAGATGATGCGTATAACTTAAAGACGATTGGAGAACATCGGTGGAAAGACAAGGATGATGGATGAACAAACTTGAGCCAGGACCACAAACTTCATAAATCCCGGCACATTTAACGAAAGACAGATTACGATAAAACAATCACGGCGAGACGACGAGATGAAAGGTCGGTTGCACCGTCATTAATTTACAGATTTTCCCACATTCGAAAATGATAAAGCGCTCGTTGGAAGCGAGCCCGGGGACGTTAATAAGCTTTACAAATGCATTACAACATCCATATGTCTCCATGCATGTCATACACCACAAAAGTGCTGTTTATGTTAAAACCCAGCCAAAAGTGATAACTCATTGAAAGTGTCATCCGCCGCATAATATTTGGCTTTGCCTGCTAATCGATGCGCAAAATTCTAACACCATACCACTAATGTTAAATTAAATAACTCCTCTCAAGTGGTACAGTGCTACCTCTACTTACGAAATTAATTGCTTCCGGAAGAAATTTCTTAAGTGGAAAATTTTGGAAGTAGAGACGCGTTTTCCATGTAAATGCCCTAATCCGTTCGAAGCAAAGAAATGCATCAAATTATGGAACAAATACATGTTACAATTAGATTATTGCACAATAAATGAGAGTTGTGCATCATGTAAGCACACCGACAGATTACAAACTGAAATCGCTACTCACAAGGAGCCAGGAAAATTAAAAAAAAAAAAAGGAAATATAGTGGTAACTCTACTTATGATTTTAATTAGTTCTGGAAGAAATTTCTAAACTAGAAAATGTTGTAAGTCGAGACGCGTTTTCCGTGTAAATGCCCTAATTCGTTCCAGACCCCCCCAAATTTCAAACATAAATGTTTTATGAAGTATAACAATGCATCAAAATATGTAACAAATACATGTTACAATTAGATTATTACACAATAAATGAGAGTTGTGCATAATGTAAAAAAACAAAATACGGAGTAAAGAATAAAAATGATGGTCATTTAACTTTGAACTGCGTCCTCATCGTTTTTTGCCCTCTTTCGTCCATGTTCTCTCTCAGAAGTGTTTCTTTCCTGGCGGTTTGTAAAGAACTGATACAAGGGTGTTCCTCAGAGGAATAACATCAAATAAAATACATGCGTACATCTACCTCAATTTGTGAGCTGTTGTCGGCGTCCTCGGCTGAAATCAGGCCCGGGAAGCGCTCGGCTTCCGCCTCCTCCTGCGCCGCCACCGCCTCCTCCTCCTCCTCGCGTTCCTGCTCCTGCTCCGGACTGGCCCTGTTACTGTCCATGTTCCGCGGGCTGTTTGGAAGCCATCTCCTCCAGCGGTGTGCGTGTGTCTTCGTGTCCACCATCACGTCCTCATCCAGCATTTGCCCACCTTGCACGTAGGAGTAAGAGACCCCTGAGGGGGAGGCAAGAAAGTTAGCAGTTCAGGTTTGTAAGACTAATTGATTCCATCAATTAAATCGAGTTTATTTGTCAGGAAAAAAAAAACAACCTCAAAGCGTATCTGCACTAGCGTGCACTGCTTACATTGCTCGCATATTGCTAACTGAGAGCGGGATGGCAAAAACACAGTCAGGGTTGAGAACTTTTTCCGATCTGTTGAGGCATAACTTTTCAAAAAAAATAAAATAAAAATCCGTCTTCGAAAGAGACGACACGAGCGGGATCATTTTCACATTGTTTTCCACATCATGAGAAAAGAGCCTTGTGAAAGTCAGTCACAGAGTCAACCGTGCTGAACGTTGCCAAAGACACGGTGGCCCATTTACAGCATGTGTTGCAAAAAAATTTTAAAAAAAGGAGATTTATCCACATTGGAAACTTTTGCCCCGAGGTTTGTTGTTCCAAGTCCAAAATATTTCTTGCCGTGCAACGCTAGATCAAAAACAAAAGAGTGCAATCGAGCTAGAAATGTTGCGTGCAAGCAAGCATGTCAGATTTATGTGAGACTCGATAATCAAATCATAGCTTTTAATTGGCCCAAAGCTAAGGTAGCGAGGAGTAATTGGTCAAGTAGATTTATTTCACTGGCGCGATGGCCGCCATATTCATCTCCCGAGTTTTTGAAAATTTACGGCTCATCAAGCATCAAGGTCAGTTTGCGAACCAGCGCAGTGCACGGTTAGCCTCATGATAAGAGCTGTTTATGTTAAAACCCAGCCAAAAGTGATAACTCATTGAAAGTGTCATCCGCCGCATAATATTTGGCTTTGCCTGCTAATCGATGCGCAAAATTCTAACACCATACCACTAATGTTAAATTAAATAACTCCTCTCAAGTGGTACAGTGCTACCTCTACTTACGAAATTAATTGCTTCCGGAAGAAATTTCTTAAGTGGAAAATTTTGGAAGTAGAGACGCGTTTTCCATGTAAATGCCCTAATCCGTTCGAAGCAAAGAAATGCATCAAATTATGGAACAAATACATGTTACAATTAGATTATTGCACAATAAATGAGAGTTGTGCATCATGTAAGCACACCGACAGATTACAAATTGAAATCGCTACTCACAAGGAGCCAGGAAAATTAAAAAAAAAAAAAGGAAATATAGTGGTAACTCTACTTATGATTTTAATTAGTTCTGGAAGAAATTTCTAAACTAGAAAATGTTGTAAGTCGAGACGCGTTTTCCGTGTAAATGCCCTAATTCGTTCCAGACCCCCCCAAATTTCAAACATAAATGTTTTATGAAGTATAACAATGCATCAAAATATGTAACAAATACATGTTACAATTAGATTATTACACAATAAATGAGAGTTGTGCATAATGTAAAAAAACAAAATACGGAGTAAAGAATAAAAATGATGGTCATTTAACTTTGAACTGCGTCCTCATCGTTTTTTGCCCTCTTTAGTTCACATTCTCTCTCAGAAGTGGTTTTTGCCTGGCGTTTTGTAATGAATTGATCCAAGGACATTTGCTTTTGTTGGCTTTTAACAATCCTCTGAAAATGTCCAAGGCAAACATCAGCATAGTGAGCGATCGCCCGACTGCTGAACACTTTTTCTGGGTGATTCGCATTTACGTAAAACTAACGGAACACATCATGGCCCGAGGGGCGAATGACGAGGACGCTGCATCGACACATAGACACAGAAGACATAGAAGACATAGAAGACCCTCTTAGCCAATAGGATGCCAGGATAATGCTCGGTATAGCCAATGGCAGAGCAGCAAGAAGTATGTTGCATTCAGGAAAATCGGAGCTGCAATTAGTGAGGCATACTGTATTTTTACCTTTCGCATTTTGAAATTTCTTTCATAATAAGAGGCAATATTTTCCTGTTGAGGCGTTTCGTTAGCTTGAAAATTTCGTATGAAGTGACGTTCATAAGGAGAGGTACCACTGTGCTGAAAAATACACTGAAAGGCTTTGATTACAATTTTTTCCCATCAAGTCACCATTGACAAGAAAAAAAAGGGACCTGTCTTTCTCTTCTCTGTGATTTGTTCACACTGTCTATTATTACAGAGTCTGTCATTTGCCATGCCTGTAACACCACAGAGGGACACCTAAAATCCGCCCCACCCCCGGAGGGGATAAAGTGTCGCCTCGGTGTGGGACTGTTACTCGGCCCGAGCGTGAAAGCAAATCTTTCCCCTTCTCACGTCTCCTTCCAGGGCCTTCGCATATTTTGGCGGCTTCGTAGGCCAGACCTTCGAGAGTCAACGCGACCGATTCACACAACGCGACGGCCCACCGTAATTTTGTTCCACTTAAAACCTTTCAAGGACTTTTAGCAGGTCATAAAGCTGCAGAATGGAGGTCTTGCCCACACCCCCCCCGCCCGCCGCTTTTTTATTCTCGACCCACTTGACTCACTGTCACAGACACACAAGAAATAAGCTGCTGCCGCGTTGTATCCGAAGAGAAAAGAGCTTTTCTCAGCAACAAAATACAAATGAGGCTGATGTAAGCGTTGCTTCAGCCTCTTCTCCACTGAATATGAGATGAAATTCTACCCGTTCATTTTCCAGCGGTGGGAGGAAGGTCTATAGACAGCACAAAAGTGAGTATTGCATTCATATTGTGGCGAACATTTGAACTTAATATTTTGACTCGCATTTTGTGAACAATGTTTTAGACATTAACCCTTTCAGGCACCCTGTAACCTGATAGCATGAGAAGCTGTCCACTGTAGTAGCTTCACGTCTAGTTAACACCGCAGCAGCGTCATTTCTTTTTCACAAGTCAAATAATACAATCTTTCTTTGTCACAACAACAAATATTTGCACATTTTTTTTGCAGTCGCATTGATTAGCTCGACGAACACATTCATAAAACATTTTTTATAATTGTTTTAAAATGTGTGACAGTATTTTCTTTTACTTTGTCATCTCAATTAAACGCATAACCAATGCTAAGCAGTTATTGGTGATGCTACCTTTAAATTACCGTATTTTCCGCACTACAAGGCGCTCCGGAGTATAAGGCGCATCTTCAATGAATGGCCTTTTAAAAAAACGGTTTTCATATATAGGGTGCACTGCATTATAAGGCGCATAAAATAGACGTAACAGTAATGGCTGCGGTTGCGTTATGCATCCACTAGATGGAGCTACACTAAAGGGAATACAATACAATACAACACAGCTTTATTTATATAGAGCTTTCAAAACCACTGCAGCTGTAACAAAGCGTTTTACAGAACATTAAAAAAATAAAATTCCGCCCAAGAAATCAGAATACTGATCCATATAATGGACGCATCGGCTTATAAGGCGCACTGTCGGCTTTGGAGAAAATGGAATGTTTTTAAGTGCTCCTTATAGTGCGGAAAATACGGTAATGTGCATGGCAACCACCACATCAAGTGGAATCTCCTAAAATTGATGACAAATTCTAACTACGACTTAAGTCCTTGACCTCTCCCATTTTCTATACCACTTACTTATCCTGTTCAGGGTTTGGATGGCAGCTTATTCCCCCCGCCCCCGCACCCTCCCTCAATTTAAAACCATTCCCAGGTATCTTCATTGCATGCCTGATGTGTGGCGAGAGTGTGAGGCACTTCTTGTCTCTTGCCGAATGAGTTTTGCGTGGAAACTTTGCGCACCTCTGCATCATACCAAAATACATCGATATATGATCACTCTTCTTGTATTTAAAGTCATCGGTGAGCTTTGAAGTGCATTCGTGAAATGAGCGGTGACACCGCTTGATGGACAAATGTCACAAAACTGGGCTTTTATCGAGAACATGCCGCAGCTTGCTTTTATAACACACTGGCAGGCATGAAAGGCTACTCTATCATTAGGCGAGCGCAGAAAGAGAAAGTTAAAGAGCAGGTGAGGAGTGAGGCGGCACCTGTACAAAGTCCAAAAATGACTGCACATCAACAGCAGCCGTGCAGGCGATGGGAGCACTCAAAGCAATTACAACATGACAAAACACTGAATCCATACAGACGGCGGGTAAAGTACGGTACTCTGCGCTCAGAGATTGAATAAAACTAAGAAATCTTCACAAGTCAAATGGAAACGGACCGCTTTCTTGTCACAAGGAAAACGAATTGAAAATGATTCCGTTGGCTGTTTCTTAGCGTCAACTACATCCGAACAAATAACTCCCCTGCCCCCTCCTACTTTACTCTCTGAACGCACAGGCACTTTAAATTCCTGGTGGTCTCTACCCTATCGTTTCTGCTTTCATGGATGATTAGTCACGTTTTGTCCCAGTCAAAACACTCCGCCACAGACCTCCTCAGGGCTTCAGATTGGAGCTGCAGATAAAAAAAACGTAGCTCTCTCCCACAGAAGAACACACTTGTGGTGGATATGGCAGTGTAAAAATGACTTACTGTGCAATGGCTACCACCAAAACGGTGTTGGAGACGAGAACGGCAAGTAAACAGCAAGGTTTTTTTTCTTCCTTCATATAAAATTTGGAGGCGGTCAACTCTGTCTACTATTGGACTAAAGAAAAAGTTCATTCAAAATAAAAATAAAAAAATGACCCATGAACGCAGAGTTACAAATGATCAGAAAATAATAATTCTGACTGTAACGGTCATGTCTGTCTGTTTTTGCTTTCAGCCTCAGTTGGAGTGGAGGGAGTTTCCGTCCAGCAGGCGCACCTGTTCCGCGTTTACCAATCAAGCCTGCCAAGTATTTAAGGACTGCCAAGCTGCCTCGTTTCTTGTCGGATTATTGACCTTGCTCGCTGTTGTGCTTCGAGTGTTGCATTCTAGTCTTCCGGATATCTTTCGTAGTCGCTCTCGTTTTGTCAGAGAACTTTGCAAGTACAGTATTTTCCTTATTCTTTTTTATCAATCTTGGTTATTGGACTTGTGATACAGTGGTACCTCTACTTACGAACGTCTCTTCATATGAAATTTTCAAGTTACGAAACGCCTCAACAAGAAAATATCGCCTCTTGTTATGAAAGAAATTTCAAGATACAAAAGATAAAAATAGAGCATAGGCTGCGAGTCGCAGCTCCGACTTTCCTGAACGCAACATACTTGTAGCTGCTCTGCCATTGGCTATTACCGAGCATCTTCCTGGTATCCCATTGGCTAAGAGGGACCTCTACTGACCTCTACCGTATGTCTTATGTGTGTAGATGGATAGATATGTGTCTATGCAGCGTCCTCGTCATTCACCCCTCCTGCCATGAGGCGTTCCGATAGTTTTACGTAAATGTGGATCACCCAGAAAAAGTCTTCACCAATCGGGCGATCGCTCACTATGCTGGTGTTTGCCTTGGACGTTTTCGAAGGATTGTCAAAAGCTGACAAAAGCAAACGTCCTTGGATCAGTTCTTAACAAAACGCCAGGCAAAAACCACTTCTGAGAGAAAACATGAATTAAAGAGGGCAAAAAACAATGAGGACGCAGTTTAAAAGTTAATTGACCATCATTTTGATTCTTTGTTCTTTGTTTTTTTTTTTTACATTATGCACAACTCTCATTTATTGTGCAATAATCTAATTGTAACATGTATTTGTTACATATTTTGATGCATTTTTATGCTTTAGAAAACATTTATGTCAGAATTTTGGGGGGGGGGTTTGGAACGGATTATGGCATTTATATGGAAAATGCGTCTCTGTTCTAATTAAGAAATTTCTTCCAGAACCAATTAATTTCGTAAGTAGAGGTACTGTAGTATTTCCTTTATATATTCTCGGTGTTTTCTTGTACCTTTGTACCTCTTGTGCATTGTTTTTTTTTTCCTGGCTCCTTGTGAGCAGCGATTTCAGTTTGTAATCTGTCGGTGTGCTTTTCTGTAACAAATATTTTTGTTATCGCGCTTTGTCTGAGCCTGCATTTCTGGAATCCAAAACAAGACTCGGTTCATTTCAGAACCTGACAGTAACACCTGATGCAGTCGGGATCATAAACAACATAATAATCTGACCTTTTGATGAAATAGCGCCGTGCTCCCTCTGGCATAACATCAACCGCATCGGAGAAAATGTGCAAGGAAATAGAGGAACATTTATTGGCTTGGAAAATGTTAATTACACTTCCTAGGGCACATCCAATTTCAAAAAGAATGCCTTCAAAGTATCTTGCTCAAATATGCCCTGCTGCAAAGACGAACACTTGACACAGTGTATCAGATTTATCGGTAAAATAGTAGAATCTACAATGTGACTGAACAAAAGGGGCTCACGTTAAACTACTGCAGCCTTTTTTCGTTTTTTTATAGCTTAATGGGCAACAATTTAAATGGGTATTGGCGCATACATTTGGGGAGCAGCACTGCTATAAAACTGCGGTCCACTGATTTCTAATTATGACTCTGGCTTGAGTCATGACGGTTAAAGAGGGTTTAGCAAAAGAAGCGCCTCATTTCGAAATAATGGGGATGCCGCATTACGGCTTCATACTCTATCATTAACCTGTAAACTCTGTAAATTGGAAATATACCACAAATTACGAACCCCAAAACAATTTGACGTCATTTCAATGTCATGTATTTTCCAACAGAACCATTAATGAATGGCTTACAGATGATTTGTGTTCAAAGAACAACGCAGATCAAACTCTCCATAACTTATGCTTACAACCCGGGCTAAACTGAGCTCCTCCCCAACATGCAAAGGTTTTAAAATAGTCGGGACGCATCACGTTTTTGACTGATATTACTACTTTCAGATTAGACATGGCTTTGGCTGCATATTAGGGCATTGTAGAAGGAAAAACATGAATGGGGTAAAATGGAAATATTCTTGTGACCTCAAATCGTGACCAGGAAAAAAAAAAATCTGCGTTCTTGCTCGACAAATTTATTCCAGTCGTGAAGTTTTATAATAAATCACATAGGATTTTTTTTTTTTTTTTGTCAGCTTCATGATTTATGACAATATCAAGCAGTTCGCTGAAACAAGCCAGTATGCTGGATACAAAGTGCAACAGGCACGTGGGTGAGAGAAACCCGCAACACGGGCCTTTGGCGGCCCAGACAAGGAGCCCGCTGTCACCACTGTGGCGTTCTTCGTGTAATTGGTGGTTAGCCACTTGGTCAGTGCGGCAAGCTGAAAATGTTTGCGGGATAGACACCAAACAAAAGGGCAAAAAGGAGGAGGTATTGGTGTCCTGGGTGCTTTTATGAATTTCGGATTCGAGTCAGGCACATCGTCTTTCTCTTATTTCAAAAGATTGAGTGATTGACTGCAGGACCGTGAAAGCGTTACTGTTGGCTCAGCTCCATTTTTCGACTCTGAGCCATACGATTCGGTGCCAGAGCAATGCATCATTGGACACTGGGCTTGTTCTATAAAAGATTATTCCTTTTTGGGCTCCACAAACCGGTGGCGATATTACTCTGTTCTCCAAGGTCACAGGCTAACAGAGCTATAAAATGGCATTAGGACAGGACAGGGATGGTTGTAGCTCAGTCAGACTTAAATCAAAGCACACAAACACACAAACACACACACACACACACACACACACACACACACACACACACACACACACACACACACACACACACGGCCGCACGTCTGTGCATTCAACCTTCCCACAGTCTGCCTCGAGCTTTGCTCAACAGAGCTGAAAATTGGAAATGGTCTGGAGGATGTGTCTTGTGGAGATACAGTACAAAAGCCTGCACTATGACCCTCGCGGATACTCAACATCAATCATCGGATTGCCGCTATTTTGTCTTGGTGAACCAACTGCTGCGGATAATGAGCGTCCAGTCGTGAGAAAAGGATTCACGATAAAACTCAAATTTCCTTGAATTTGTCATTCAACTATGCCTTATGTGAGTTATTTGTTACTAAAGGAAGATGAACATTTTGTCTTTGTGGAAATTTCATACTGAAAGCTTGAAGTGTAAGATTGTTTCATAAATTGGAACATTTGAAAATGTGAAATGTACATCTCGGGTGGTGGCTAGCAAAGGGGAGCTAGATTTATATATATTTACAATTTGTTCTTATGGTTTGTGGAGCCGACAATGAGAAGAAAGGAGCGTCAGCGCAGAGCGCAGATGCGTATGTGGAACTGGGAGTCGCCCCTTGGAATTGAAGCGGATTTACATGGGACAGGAGATGTGAGCCAATCTCTTTTTTTTCGTCAATGGACGCTACAGCTTCTTGTTTGCTTTCAAACTTAGCTTACGCACGCACTTACACACGCATTCCATGAGGAATGAAACGGAAAGATAAAGTCACTGCCGACCTTGCCGACTTTTTGCAGCATGTTCACGATCGTAGCTCATGTGTACCGTTTATAAATGCTTCTCCCGTCACTCCAGATTCCAATTCTTTGCCAGTGCCCACGGTGAACTATACATAAAACAAACTCTGAACGAGAAAACAAATAACAATAAAAGATATAGCGCAGCAGCTCTGATTGCATGCCACACTTGCAGACTGATGACCGCTAGCAAGTTCCGGTGATGCAGTTCATGTGCCAGCGTAGATTAAAGGTGACCTGCTTTTTAATTTTATTTTATAAATACGTTTTGTGAAAGTGAAACTGATAGGATGCTTCGGGTGCAGTGTGCACTAACACAAAAATATATCATATTAATAACACGCACAAAGACACAAATGTTTTGGGTGGGGTTTATTTTCCCCCTCTGCACCTCTCGCGATTGACTTGAGACCAGTCCGCGAGCTACCGGTCGATCGCGGTTGACGTATTGGGCACACCTGATCCAGAGTCATCAGGAACTCTATTTGAAACGTAACAGGTCCCAGGGAAAATCAACATGACCACGGGGACGGTAAGTGAACTCTGCACAGGAAGACCGGATCGGAAATAAAAATACAAGACTCAAAGATGGGCTAACCACTAGTCCACCGCACTGCATGTCTAATAACGGTTATGGTGTGTAGTTGTAAACTGCTCCAGAAAAACAAACTGGAACCACTGGACAGCAAACATATGTTTACTCCTGTTGGGGGACATCATTTCACAGTCTGGTGGCAAAATCAAGACTTGCTTTTATCCGATCGATCACTTTTACATTGTCCCTCTAATAGAAATCGATTCGACTGGTCTTCCAGAGACTCCGAACGTGCCTGTTCCCCGCCGTGCGGACAAGCTTGTTCTTGTCCAACAGGTATTGATTGATTGATGAGACAGTGTATGAACTGCATCTTTTTCGGCACGGGAGAGGGGAGGGGTCGGGGGGCTTATCCATCAGCAGCGTGAAGCCTCTTAGCTCTCCAGCCTGCCAAACATGTCCACGCTGCAGTGTGTGGTTAAGTCGAGCGGAACGCACTCAATGGGTCCAGCAACTTTCCTAGGGGGTCATGGCGTATCTGTCATCGCTGCTCCCCCCACTGTGTGCTGCCAGGTGGACTATTCTTTTTGCAAATACTGTGGTACCTCTATTTATACATAATTGGTTCTGGAAGAAATTTCTTAACTAGAAGATTTTGGAAGTAGAGACGCGTTTTCCATGTAAATGCCCTAATCCGTTCCAAGCCAACCCAAAATTCAGACATAAATGTTTTCTAAAGCATAAAAATGCATCAATATATGGAACAAATACATGTTACACTTAGATTATTGCACAATAAAAGACATTTGTGCATACTGTAAAAAACAAAAGAATTAAGAATAAAAATGATGGTCATTTAACTTTTAACTGCGTCCAAATCGTTTTTTGCCCTCTTTAATTCCTGTACTCTCTCAGAAGTGGTTTTTGCCTGCCGTTTTGTCAAGAACTGATCCAAGGACGTTTGCTTTTGTCAGCTTTTAACAATCCTTCGAAAATGTCCAAGGCAAACATCAGCATAGTGAGCAATCAATCGCCCTACTGGTGAACACTTTTTCTGGGTGATTCACATTTACGTAAAACTATCGGAACGCCTCATGGCCCACGGGGCGAATGATGAGGACGCTGCATCGACACATATCTCGCTATCTACACACAGACACATACGGGAGAGGTCCCTCTTAGCCAATGGGATGCCTGGATGATGATCGCTAATAGCCAATGGCAGAGCAGCCGTCAGTAGGCTGCGTTCAGGAAACTCGGAGCTGCGTCTAGCAGCCCATACTGAATTTTTACCTTTCGCATCTTGAAATGTCTTTCGTAATGAGAGGCTATACTTTCCTGTTGAGGCGTTTCATAACTTGAAAATTTCATATGAAGACACGTTCGTAAGTAGAGGTACCACTTTATGCATCGTGATCTAATGACGAGGACACAGAACTGCCTGATGGGGCCTGACCATGGCCATTCAGAGTCTTTTAATGCAACGTAACAGCTGAGAAGCCCGCTGACAAACAACCGAAGAGACACCAGGTTGGAATCCAAATGAGCTTGTTCTCAAAAACCCGACTTGCCTTTGTTGTTTATCACCCTCATATTCTGCCGACAGTCAGCACAGACGAGTGTTTGCGCAGAGGAGTGTTAGCGCATACGAGTGTTAGCTGGTCCCTCTGCCGGTGATGATGAAGGAGGGGAAGAGGAGCGAGCTTTGTTGACATTGGCATCGGCGGACTGATGCCGGTTGGCAGTGTCAGCCCCCCACTTACAAACCGGACCAATTTTCTCAGGGGGGAGGTGACGAAAGGCTGAAGACTAAGACTGCCTTTGCGTTGGCTTAGAGTCAACAAGATCCCCTTAATCAGCCTGTTAAAGATTCATACTCACGTGCGGCTGAGGCTTTCCTGTTTTCGACCAAAGAATCAAAGAAACCAGATTTGATAGTACAGTGTCTTGTCGGGGTTTCTGGCTTCGACTCAAGCTACCTCTCGACATCAGCTCTCAACAGATTTTCCGTCCAAAGTCCCTCAGCCTTAACTCACTTTTCGGTCTCAGCATAGTGTTTTGGGGACTTTGGTTCCGTCCCTCCCAAGTGTCGCTGCCATGCCTGCGGGCAGCCTGCCACCGCCACCCATGGGCCTCCTCCAAGTTCTCCCTCTCCGGGCTTCCATTGATCAAATTCAGGGGCCCCGGAGACGAAAGACAGCCGAAGGAAAGATGTGGCACAATTCAGACTGAGTGGGATGTTTTCAGAGCAAATCCTTCACAGACAGCAATAAAAACTATAAAGGAAAATGATAAAAGGTTTTCTGCCTGCCGCAAATGTAGTAACGCATTCTTCATCAAAATAAACCAACATAAACCCACAACATAAAGCGCACAAAACTGTCCGTTTACTGTCTGGCAAGCAGACGACCGAACAAGACCGGTCTTGCTCAAGTTTGTGGTGCAGTCTCCTCCTCTAACTGATTTTCCGATCAATGCTCTCTGGTTGCTATGGTAACGTTTAAAACGTGCCTTCAAAATAAGATACACTGCAAATACAAAGTGCATGAAAAATACGACTCACCAATAACCCCCCC
>NW_017804903.1:581933-585101 GCF_001891065.2 Hippocampus comes
CTGGTCTGTGTGAAAGGTCTAAATCCCGTTTGGAAGGTAAAATCATTCACGTCATGGGAATCTGCAAAGATTGCATCAGGGCTACTGGACTTGTTCTTGACTGTTGAAAGATACCGATCAGTTTGTTGGCAAAAACTGATTGTAATCGAATGTGGGTGCAACCGCAACATCGATCGCGGCCTGCGATAAAAATAAAACGAGTTTGACATCCTCGTTACTAGCAATCGACGCGAGACAAGTCATCGTATGTTTCGCAGAGACTTGTCTCTGCCGCACCAAGTGAGCAATGAAGTAGAAAAACACCCCCGACCGGCTCCTTTGGTGGAGTCTGTGAAGACACTGGAGTCGCGTGCTCCTTTGTCATTCCCTCTCATCAATCTCTGCCTTTTTTTTTCTTTTTTTTTACGATGCTGTCTGCTAGGGCTCCACATAAAAACCTGCCCCAACATGTCCGGCTCCTCGATCTTGTCACTGAACCAGATGACCTTGACCAGCCAACTCGCTCCAACGCATGAAAGATGTTTCGCTCTCGATCTGAGCGACAACCTTACGTTGGCTATCATACGAAGGAAATCAAAGCTGATGAACATGATGATGGACTCGGTTTAGGGACAGAGACACGCACGCAGGCGCCAGACTGTTCGGTGTTGTTACGCTTCGTCCCCGCAAGGTAACTGGCAGACGCACTTCATATGTCAGCCAAATAATTCACTGTGATTCAGTACTTGTCAGTCACCAGACACTGACCCACTTGGCAAGAAAAAAAAAAAAATAATACCTTAAAGATGACAGTCCGAACAAGAACAATGAGGCTATTATTCGAAATGATATCGAAGAACCTTGGAGTGAAGATTCCACTGGGGGGTGAAAAAGGTGGACACTGTTTAGGTCTTGATGTTATTGAAGCAGGTCTGCGGTCTAAAGCAGGGTACAAACAGATTTCTAACATTAACTGGTTTTTAAAATATAAAAGACCCCACATGTGATGAGCTAGAAATGGTCAATTCTCTGTCTGCAAAGGTAGTGCCACCACCCACAAAGATATCTCCATCGCTAATCGCCTTTGTCGGACCAGGACTGACATGTGGGAAAGCAATACGGTACCAAGAGGCATCAAGAATGTCGGAAAAAATACAAAGAGGAATAAAGACTCGTAGTTGAATAAGAAATACAGTAGCTAGGTTTCAAAAACACCATCTGCACTATTCAATTTTTACAATCAACGGCAGAGGTGACTGATAAGATCTAAAGCTCAAGGGGAAAAAAATGGAAGAACAAAAGCTCACAATTGCCATCAGGGTAAGAAAATGAGAAAAGATAAACACGCATGCCATCATTTTTCAGTTAATTTACAAGACATGGCTGACACGTGATCGATGTTGATTGTTGCCCGGAGAGCAGATTTAAGCGCAGTAACAATCTCCACACAGCTTGACGGTTAACTTTGACCTTTAAAAACTCGCATCCGATAAAAGATGTGCAGATGTGTGATATTACTTCAGCTGAGTATTAAAAGTGGATGACAAGAGTTAGCGAGACCCAGAATGATTATGTAAGAAGGAAGAAACCGTGTTCCAGTTTTTGTGACTGAAGATTTTCACTTTTTAACCTTGACAGTCCGCTTGCATCGGGGCCAAGTAATCAACGAGATCCAACTGATTGAGCTGTGGTCAAAAAAAGCGAGCTGTGTATAATGTGTGCCTAAAACAACGGTAAAAAAACACACGTGCCAATTTGTTTAAATTAGAAATTGTCAAAAAGGAAGTTGATGGATGTAGTGAAAGAGGACATGAAGGTAGCTGGTGTTAAAGAAGAGGATGCACAAAACAGGGTTAGATGGAGGCTAGTGATTCGATGTGGCGACCCCTGAAGGGAAAAGCCGAAAGGAAAAGAAGAAGAAGTCAAGATGTTCAAAATGTATGTATAGGCTCTGTGTGGATGTTAATGTGTGTTCAAGTTCCTTATGGGATGAATGGCTACAATCTCATTTGCAAGTTGGCGGATCTTGTTGTTGTCGAAACTCCATCTGTTTTCACCGGGCAGTCAGTCGCTCAGCACGATCCCCTTTTGTGCATTGTCTTTTGGACAAGGCCCGACCTGTTTTTGTTTTCAGGACAGATGTGAAGTCCCACATGGGATTCCCATCCCTCATTCCTCTCATTCCGTTCTTTCGCAGCGGGCCAGAAATTAGTCAGCGGACAATGGCTGCTGAAACGGAAAGCCGATCTCCAAGCAAGCGTTTCATTTTCTAAAAGCTCAAATAGTGGATATAAAAGGCAGTCCAAGTTAATGAACAGTGACATTTTTCAACAGAAGCGAGGAGGCTGCGCTCTATGTCTTTGAAGGTTATATGCACCAATATCAAGCTCCATCCATCCATCCATCCATTTTCTGATCCGCTTTATCCTCACAAGGGTCGCGGAGAGTGCTGGAGCCTATCCCAGCAGGTGGGGGACATCCCGAACTGGTTGCCAGCCAATCACAGGGCACACATAGACAAATAACCACACGCGCTCACAATCACACCTCGGGACAATTTAGAGTGTCCAGTTAACCTACCATGCATGTTTTTGGAATGTGGGAGGAAACCAGAATACCCGGAGAAAACCCACACAGAGAACATGCAAGCTCCACACGGGAAAGCCGGAGCTGGAATCGAACTCTGCACCTCTGCACTGTGAGGCCGTCGCGCTAACCACTGGACCGCCCCAATATCAAACTGACATAAATAAAGATTAAGGCTCATTTTTGTTGCGGGCCAGATTTTAGTTAGTTTCCCTTGGAGGGCCGTTATGACTGAAACAACATGAAGAAGTCAAGAATAACTGTTTAAGTTACTGTCATGAGTGGGTATGGTAACAAGAAATGCTTACAGTATCACTCTTATTTATGACAAAGGACAATTTGAAATTTTGGTAGTGATTTCAGCAAGCATCATGAAAGTTGACATCTTTGATTTGCTTTCGCGGGCCACGTAAAATGAGGTGGCGGGCCAGATCTGGCCCCCGGGCCTTGAGTTTGACACCTGTGGATGAAGGCATTTATTGTACAGATCCTACCAATTTTTGCACATGCTTTCATCCTGGTGAAAAAGTTCGTAATTTACATAATGGATATTGCTTATGTTGATGATTTTTGATGCATTGAAATGATGAGGAGGAGCACCAC
>NW_017804903.1:588778-591658 GCF_001891065.2 Hippocampus comes
TTTTAAAATATAAAAGACCCCACATGTGATGAGCTAGAAATGGTCAATTCTCTGTCTGCAAAGGTAGTGCCACCACCCACAAAGATATCTCCATCGCTAATCGCCTTTGTCGGACCAGGACTGACATGTGGGAAAGCAATACGGTACCAAGAGGCATCAAGAATGTCGGAAAAAATACAAAGAGGAATAAAGACTCGTAGTTGAATAAGAAATACAGTAGCTAGGTTTCAAAAACACCATCTGCACTATTCAATTTTTACAATCAACGGCAGAGGTGACTGATAAGATCTAAAGCTCAAGGGGAAAAAAATGGAAGAACAAAAGCTCACAATTGCCATCAGGGTAAGAAAATGAGAAAAGATAAACACGCATGCCATCATTTTTCAGTTAATTTACAAGACATGGCTGACACGTGATCGATGTTGATTGTTGCCCGGAGAGCAGATTTAAGCGCAGTAACAATCTCCACACAGCTTGACGGTTAACTTTGACCTTTAAAAACTCGCATCCGATAAAAGATGTGCAGATGTGTGATATTACTTCAGCTGAGTATTAAAAGTGGATGACAAGAGTTAGCGAGACCCAGAATGATTATGTAAGAAGGAAGAAACCGTGTTCCAGTTTTTGTGACTGAAGATTTTCACTTTTTAACCTTGACAGTCCGCTTGCATCGGGGCCAAGTAATCAACGAGATCCAACTGATTGAGCTGTGGTCAAAAAAAGCGAGCTGTGTATAATGTGTGCCTAAAACAACGGTAAAAAAACACACGTGCCAATTTGTTTAAATTAGAAATTGTCAAAAAGGAAGTTGATGGATGTAGTGAAAGAGGACATGAAGGTAGCTGGTGTTAAAGAAGAGGATGCACAAAACAGGGTTAGATGGAGGCTAGTGATTCGATGTGGCGACCCCTGAAGGGAAAAGCCGAAAGGAAAAGAAGAAGAAGTCAAGATGTTCAAAATGTATGTATAGGCTCTGTGTGGATGTTAATGTGTGTTCAAGTTCCTTATGGGATGAATGGCTACAATCTCATTTGCAAGTTGGCGGATCTTGTTGTTGTCGAAACTCCATCTGTTTTCACCGGGCAGTCAGTCGCTCAGCACGATCCCCTTTTGTGCATTGTCTTTTGGACAAGGCCCGACCTGTTTTTGTTTTCAGGACAGATGTGAAGTCCCACATGGGATTCCCATCCCTCATTCCTCTCATTCCGTTCTTTCGCAGCGGGCCAGAAATTAGTCAGCGGACAATGGCTGCTGAAACGGAAAGCCGATCTCCAAGCAAGCGTTTCATTTTCTAAAAGCTCAAATAGTGGATATAAAAGGCAGTCCAAGTTAATGAACAGTGACATTTTTCAACAGAAGCGAGGAGGCTGCGCTCTATGTCTTTGAAGGTTATATGCACCAATATCAAGCTCCATCCATCCATCCATCCATTTTCTGATCCGCTTTATCCTCACAAGGGTCGCGGAGAGTGCTGGAGCCTATCCCAGCAGGTGGGGGACATCCCGAACTGGTTGCCAGCCAATCACAGGGCACACATAGACAAATAACCACACGCGCTCACAATCACACCTCGGGACAATTTAGAGTGTCCAGTTAACCTACCATGCATGTTTTTGGAATGTGGGAGGAAACCAGAATACCCGGAGAAAACCCACACAGAGAACATGCAAGCTCCACACGGGAAAGCCGGAGCTGGAATCGAACTCTGCACCTCTGCACTGTGAGGCCGTCGCGCTAACCACTGGACCGCCCCAATATCAAACTGACATAAATAAAGATTAAGGCTCATTTTTGTTGCGGGCCAGATTTTAGTTAGTTTCCCTTGGAGGGCCGTTATGACTGAAACAACATGAAGAAGTCAAGAATAACTGTTTAAGTTACTGTCATGAGTGGGTATGGTAACAAGAAATGCTTACAGTATCACTCTTATTTATGACAAAGGACAATTTGAAATTTTGGTAGTGATTTCAGCAAGCATCATGAAAGTTGACATCTTTGATTTGCTTTCGCGGGCCACGTAAAATGAGGTGGCGGGCCAGATCTGGCCCCCGGGCCTTGAGTTTGACACCTGTGGATGAAGGCATTTATTGTACAGATCCTACCAATTTTTGCACATGCTTTCATCCTGGTGAAAAAGTTCGTAATTTACATAATGGATATTGCTTATGTTGATGATTTTTGATGCATTGAAATGATGAGGAGGAGCACCACGTCTTTATCCAGAGGTTAGTTTGGGGTTTTATCACAACGTCTGTGCTGCACTGAGATCGGCCAACCTGCGTCAGCCCCAATATCAAACTGACATAAATAAAGATTAAGGCTCATTTTTGTTGCGGGCCAGATTTTAGTTAGTTTCCCTTGGAGGGCCGTTATGACTGAAACAATATAAAGGAAGTCAAAAATAACTGTTTAAGTTATTGTCATGAGGGGTTATGGTCACAAGGAATGCTTACAGTATCACTCTTATTTATGACAAAGGACAATTTGAAATTTTGGTAGTGATTTTAGCAAGCATCATGAAAGTTGACATCTTTGATTTGCTTTCGTGGGCCACGCAAAATGATGTGGTGGGCCAGATCTGGCCCCTGGGCCTTGAGTTTGACACCTGTGGATGAAGGCATTCATTGTACAGATCCAAACATTTTTTGCACATGCTTTCATCCTGGTGAAAATGTTAGTAATTTACATCATGGATATTGCTTATGTTGATGATTTTTGATGCATTGAAATGATGAGGAGGAGCACCACATCTTTATCCAGAGGTTAGTTTGGGGTTTTATCAAAATGTCTCTGCTGCGCTGAGATCGGCCAGCGAAAAGTCAATTAATCACATGACATCAAGACGAGTTTGGATTTCTTCAGCTCTTGCAGTGAAGAAAT
>NW_017804904.1:0-72748 GCF_001891065.2 Hippocampus comes
CTCCAGGACCGGAATTTGACACCCCTGCTCTAAATAAACAATGCCAAGTGTTGGCTAACACCATACCTGTCCGTTGTCGTGCGATTGGGGGTCACATACAAACCCTAACAATTTTTTTTCTGAATGTGACAGGACATCAGTGTTATGTCGGAAACAAAGTTTGAATTAATTTTATTTTTATCTTGGTGAATACCAAGCCAAATGCGTCATAAGGACTGTTACAAATATAAGCTATCAAACATTACTCAAAAGATGCTAAGGATCAACAATTACAGCACATGAATCAGCTATTCAAAGTGGATAGTTTTGGGGAAGGGGTTTGGTCTTGTCTCATACAAGTAAGCCATTGCTCACTTGACCCCTGACTGGCCAGAATCTACCCCCCCCCCCCAAATACACACACACACACACACACACACACACACACACACACACACACACACACACACACACACACACACAGTAGTGATAAAGTGCCCCTTTTAAGCCCAAAAAAGCAATGCTTCCCCGATTGGCATGTTTGACTTTTACTCGCTTGTCAATTAGTGCACAAAAACTTGCATGTGGCACATGCAGGGGACACACCACCAAACAAAATAGCCCCCTTTTTCCTATTAATTTTGCAGAGCAATCAGGTGTTATAAAAAAATAAAATAAAATATGAGGACACAATATATGCAACAACACTACAGCTCTGGTTAGCTTTTACATATGACATGATTGTGATCCTGCTTATTATAAACCGGTCATCCCTTGTAAGAACAGAAAATGGTGGATCGGCAGCATCGCTACAGACGCTTGGGTGGAGAAACTCGGTGTGGGCCGGTTTTATATAAGTCATTATCTGAACGGCTTGCTCAGACACATTTTTCTTTTTTTGGTTCTGCAAATTCACGCTAAGCAGATGACCACTTATACAGCATTTGTAAGTTAATAAAAGTAAATGACAAGTCACTTTTGCATAATGTGCCCCTTTTCAGACTTTGACAACAAAATGGAGCTATTGAGAATTTATTCATGAGCTCACATTTTATGAAGTCATACATGTTATCAGCGGGCAAGAATACAACATTTATATCTATGATGCACTTTCGGGGTAGATGCATAACTGCAATTCATTCCTCTGTGGTCAGAAAATAAATGCGATTGTGCTCAACCACAAACCAAGATCTGAATTTAAAAGTTGCAAAAATATATATATTTTTTTCCAATTCAGATTTTCTGTCCCAGTTTAAAGTAAAATATACCGTACAATATAGCCAAGCAGGCAGATAATTTGAATGTGGTGTAACAGGGTTCCGGACTGCACCTAAATGGTGGCCTTTTGTCCCGAAAATTTGAGACAGGGAACCTAAATGTATCGCCTGCCTACGTGTGATAAATCAATTTGCCAATTTATTCAAACATTCTTGAATATTTTTGTTGCTGACCGAATGCTGCTGCACACTTCTGCCAAGATACTAAGTGGAAATATGAACATTTACTTCGCAAGTCAATTACATTTTCTACTTGCACCCCTAAAATTTCAGGGTAGGGGCCATGGTGCTGCTAGTAAATAAAAGTTAGTCTGGAGCACAAGCTGTGTAATGTCAGTGCAAAACTACTGTATGCACAATACAACTTATGAATCATGCTTTGCAAGGAGCAAAAGAAAACAACTGTAACACACACTGTATTTTTGTACATGTATTATACTTAATTCAAAAAAAAAATAAGTTCTTGCTTTGGAAATGCTCAAGAATTTGCTTAATTTAGGTTTTTAACAGGTGAAAGGTGTCGCTACACAATGACTTTTGGCAGTAGGGGGCGCTGCACGTCTTTGACAACGGGTGAGACTCCTGACGGACTCTGCTCCTCTGTGTAGTACAAGTGAACCGATGGCTATTCAACACAACTTTCTATAAAATAACCTTTTGTATTTGACAGGAACAGCAGCATACATCGTGTGTGTGTGTGTGTGTGTGTGTGTGTGTGTGTGTGTGTGTGTGTGTGTGTGTCAGTCATTTGCAATGCCACACGTCCGACTTTTCAAGACAACAGAATCTTTCCACTTCAAAGCCAGGCATATCACATTGAAAGGCTTCAAATGTATTCCTGCTAGGCTCTCCTATCCGCTGTCTGACCTCCATCTGTAAAGCATCCCCATGCCCACTTTCGCAATGCACTTCCCGATAGCTTGTTATAGTTTGAAGTCGTAACTCCTGTCCTTTGAAAGCTGGATACAATGCAGAATCGGCAGTTAAACTGTTAATGAGAAACATGAAAGACATTGAGATGGTGTAGCAGGACTTTTTTTTTTTTTAATAAATTCGGATTTCTACCCAAAAGACTCAGTTTAAAGATTGCTTTGTTTTTTTTAATCATCCCCCCACACCCCTAGATTTTATGAAATAGAATTTATAGAAAATGCGTGTAAAAAAATAGATTTTTAGTGGGATGGTCACATTTGAACATGGGAGTATCCTGTCATTCCTTCCAAAGTTTAAGATCAATGTGGGTGACAAACTGTTTTCAAATGATTTGCATGTGACAAACGATTTGTGGGAAAGCATTCTGTTTGGCTCGAACAATCTCACCACCAAGCAGGCTGATGCAACATCAACACTTTAGGGCGTACGAACATCATAATTAGCGACAATCTTTAGATCTTCAGCATCTGTCAAAAACCAGAACAATTATGTGCTCTCTAAACATTAAGACTGTTTGCAAACATAAATCTCATGACAGCAACGTTGCTATTAACTTCTTCTATAAAGACATAAAGGGAACTGTTCAGAAGTAGATCTCTGCTGACAATTATTATTAATCTATAGCCCGAAGGTTGCCAAGCTGAAATATGTTATTGATTAACGTTGCAGGCTTTTAGGACAAGCTATGAAAATCCAGAAGTAGTCACTAAATTTAAACTACTTCCTCTATTTTTGTGGAGACAGTTACAAGCCATGATAGAAAATACACTCCAGCTAATCTTTTCCATAAGCTGACAAACCAAGTCAAAAATAAAATTGCTGATGGGCAATTGTGGTTATTGTTATTAATAAACAATCATTTGAACAGGTTCTAAACACTCGGTGCTTCTGTCACTTGACAGTTGGGACTTTGAATTGCACCTGATATAAAACCTGATAAAAAAAAAAAAATTAAAAAAAGCATATCAAATCAAGTCATGACAATATAACTTGACGACTTGATATGCTTTTGTTTTTGTACAATCGAATTCTGTAATTGTTTATTGTAAAATACAATGATGATATCATTGTATACACATTTAAAAATGTGAAAAATGAGCGGTTTTGTGTCATGGATGGATGAATCAAAATACACAGTTAAGGACTTGTACTCTTGCTCCCTCATCATAACAGTAACAAAAATAATAAGAAAACCTTTGTCTCACAATGGGGAAATTCGCAACCACCTTTGTTGTGAGTACAAAGGTCGAGTACACACGTTCTTTTTACACCTAATATTGCTATTATTGTTTTACTCTTGCATGAAGGAAGTTTTGGGATGTTACCATTTTAATTAAGATATATAGCCTACAACACACTTATACTGGCAACAGCACCAGCTCACAAAGCAAGAGCCATAAATGCATGGCTTTGGTATGGACTACCACGAAAGCCTGTCCTGAATCCCATCAAACCAACATTGCAGCTCCTTTGCGAGGACACAGTGTGACCTCTCCACCCTAAACCATGATTTAATTTGCATGCAACCTAAAAAAAGGAGAACCACAGTCAAAATAGATTTTCAGACGGTTCTTGAACGGGATTAACAGTTCAAACACACAAGTCAAGTCAAGTCAAGTTACAAAATGAAAACACTTCCATGGAGCAGATGGTCTCATTGAACTAACTACGTGTTAAGCGGCCGAGTGGAATGACTGTTGCTTCTGATGTGACTCACTAGGCCACACCTCTTAAAGGTACACACAAATGTACTACAATGTGTGCATGCGACTTTTGGCTGAATGATACTTGACGAAACCAGTTTATTTCTTCAATTCTTTTATATTTTATTGAAAAGTAGAATTAGAATCTGTATTGTCACTGCACAGTGTACCACAAAATTTGGGTGGTGTACTACATCAGTGCAACAGGCGAACTCAAAAGAAATAAACACAGTTACGCATCTTCAAATAAAGATAAAGAATAAAAATATACAAGATTTTGTAGCTGTTAGGCATAATCAAAGCATCTGTGACTCACTACTTTTCAGGAAATCAAAAAAGAAGTGATACAATATGTGTATATATAAAGTATATAATTCTGTCAGGCTCCCGCAGAGTCAAGACTAGGTAGTTAGTTATATGACATTTCTCAGACATTTGAGGTGTCCAAGATGGTATTAAGGAATCTATTCCTTACTGTGATTTTTTTTTAGCCCCTCTCTGTTGGTTCTGTTCAAACACCTGAAACAAAGAATGTAGAATGCTGTTGAAGGTATTTCCTGCTTACTGTGATTACAATCACCTTTAGTGCCCCTTGACCCCCACCTCGGGAGAGTCCCTGAAGGCTGTCAAGTTACCCCGGGGAGGGACTCTTATCTCAAGATTTACGCACAGCGGGAGAGGTCTGGACTTTCCCAACATGCCAAAATCGGATTGCATCAACCTTTCTTTGTTTCCAAGGATTTGCATGGAGGCGTAACTCACGGCCTCTCATTATCATATTGTCTCTATATATTCTCATGACTGTATTTTTTCTGGGCTTCCTGACAAAATCTGAAACTCTCAGGAGCCCGAATCGATTCGTAAACTGCAGAAAAGAAAAATAAAACCTTCGGAGGTACTGGTCATCGTCTCCAGCCTGTATTTGGATAACCAACATCCTCATCATCCGAAATTAACGAACATGCGGAGGAAGAGAAAGGCCACTCTCCCCCCAACAATAGTTAATAGATTCTCAAGCTATTTTTAGATTGATGAGTAATTTGTAAAAAAATAAAATAAAATAATAATAATAATAAATAACAGATCACATGGGGAACATTAATATCGCTTTGTGAAAAAAATCCTACATTTAAAATATTTGGACATTCGTGATTCTGTCAACCTAGAGCAGCATAATTATGAGAGACTATTTTGGATGTTGCAGTGTTGAATTACGGTTTTGTATTTTATAATTTACAACAGTGCTTTTTTTCTTTTTTTTGGGGGGGTGGTGGAACAGATTTGTTGCAAATCAATTCATGAGTAATTTTTATTTCATGTACTGTACTAGTCAATCTAGTTGAGATAAAATAAATCTGTAAGTCTAGGTAACACCATATTTTCAGTTTTGATTTTTTTTTTTTACTCTTTGATGAGCTTCATGCAACAAGTAATAGCGGATACAGTTTGTGAAGAAAGAACATCAACAACAGGAATGGCAGTTGAACCAATATGGTCCTTCCTTCAACACTATTCTTCATCTGAGTACAAATTCAAGGAAGTACATATAATTTTGCAATTTGAGACATTCAACGATAGCCAGTAATCTTTCAGTTAATTCTAGGGCTGGGTTTACTTACCTGACCAAGTCAGTCATGCAAGAACCAACCACTATCACGTCAAAGGCTTCTTCAGTCATGACCTGATAAGACACACTTGTGTTATTCAGGCCATAACCATTTCAAGCAAATCAAATGTTTCATTTCTGAATAATAAGACGATGTACTTTCGATAACAGATTCAGGATTTTAAAAATCCCTTTCCAACTCTCCTTTTTGTTGTTGTTGTTTTTTTAGTAGACTAATGAGGGGATATTTTGGGTAAAATGAGCAAATAAGTGGCTCAACGTCCTCCAAACCTGAAGTGCTAGATGGTTTATTTCTTACATGAGCATGAGCATGGACCAGACAACGAATAAGGTATAAATAGAGCCTTCATCATTGGCTGAGTTGGATTGGATCCAGTCACATATTGGTGGTGTATGAGCATGTGTGTGTGCGTGTGTGTGTTTGTGCGGGGCAGGGGGTGGGGAGGGGGCTCTGCAGCTTCCATACTAGACGACGTGAACACACAACAGCCGAGCAAAGTCTTTAATTAATTCAATCCTCAGCTTGTATCAGAGCTAATGCTATTCGTGTTAATCTCTTCAAATCTCTTCCTCGGCGGTGGAGGACTTGGAAAGCCTGGCCGCTGGCTGTGGGATGCTTTACTTCCCTCTCTCTTTTCCACATTTCACAACATATTGTCTTTCATCTGCATGCAAGCAAAGTAAATGTTATAAGCAGCCAGTGATTCTACTGCAGGAGAATATCCTCAGATATTCACAGTCCAATCATTTAAAAAAGGTATTATTTGCGAAAGTACATACTGATCTGTCAAAGCTGACCAGCTTCATCTAAAATGCATCGGGGGTTCACTCATCCGCAGGCTAAATCGGCATCTCTGCCAAATGAATAAATCCAAACAAACAAAACAACCATTTTAAGAAATAGTATTTGAATCCCCCAAGATTTCGTAGATTACTCTCATTACAAACTAGGATGAAAACGTTTACATTCATCAAGAATGGAAAAACAAAACAAGACAGTCCTTGTAATTTTTTTGCCCACATCTTATTCGGCATTACAAGAATATGACACTTTTGTTTGTTCTGTAAGCTGTTGGATAAATTTAGACCAACGGCTAACATTTTCAAAACTTCCCGTTGACTAAAATATGGAACACTGGAGCCATAAACTGCTCACAGCTTTGAGCTGTGTCAATTTTGAAGCTCGTGTAGGCTTGGTTTTGTCTGCAATATACATGCATAGAAAGGGGTGTGCATTGATTTTTCCTTAAGGCAATACCAAAACAAATATTATCACCAGTATGACATTATGGCCACAATGGTATTATAAACATAAGAAAGTCGTTGTCACTTGGATTTGTGACAGAATGTGTACAAAATGTAGAAGGCACACTGGTCTGACGCTGAAACAGTACAAACGATTTTTCTTCTTTTTGTATGTGTTTTTAAACATTAACTTGAACTTTCATGTTTGGGAGTGAGTGATACAATACTGCATGGAAGCCATTTTAACGAAAAACGAAGACCACGACCGAGTTGTTATTATTATTGTAATTATTTTTAAATAACAATTACTTCATCATTACAACTTTAAATTGAAATGCACCGAGAGCGGCACTGTGATATTGTCCTGCAACCTAAAGTTATATCACTGTTCGCTCACTTGTTCAATGAAAACCGTCATCTAATATTGTGATTTTAACGTCGTTCACTTAAAAGATTGTTCATTGTAAAGTTTATAGTCAATTTAAAATATGTTGTTACCGGAATAAACATCAGATGATTTCCGATTAAGTGGACCGTGCATGCAGTAAATCCTTTATATAATAATGGAAAAGGTTATCATGCCTAATCCAACGTAAATGCCAGTAGTCGGGCTACAACTTCAGAAATATTATGGATACGGTGTAATTAAAACGATGACAATAATAACGTAATCATTCAGACACTCAACATGTTTACCTTTTCTGTTTTCTAAATGAAGCAGGGCAAAGCACATCGCTCCCTCAGCGCTGCTGGACAGGGACAACGAGGAAACTAATGCCTGACTAGTATTATTTCACATCTAACAAGCACATAATTTAAAGTGATGTACATAAATCCTTAAAACATACAATATCTCTAATTATCAGAGTCAAAAACGTATATCATTGTACACATTTGTATATTGGAATTTTATTATACATTGTTTAAACGGGCATTATGGTAGACCACTAAATTAGGTCCTTCTAAAGGACCTAAACAACATGTACCCGGAAGTAATGGAGTATGAACTAAACGCTCGAGTCGAAATTTTAGTTATTTAATTGTCATCTTTTCCAGGTATTATAATTTGCACAGTACCATATTTAAATTAACAGCAATGAATGTATATTATGTACCGATAAATGTAATCGTTTAAATGTTAATGATTTAAAATGCCGAATAATACTTTGAATTCCTCAAAAATATACTGAAGGGTGTCAACAAAGTCTGAGTACGTAGGAGATTGGAGTGGTCCCCTCGCTCACCAGACTTTTCTTCCCTTGACTTCTGTTTCTGGGGTATGCTAAAAGAGAAAGTGTACTCGATGAATAATACAGTTTCAAACGACACGAGAGAACGTTTGACCAGACTGTGCCGAAATCGACAGCGATGCAGACCTATTCCATCGAGTTCACTTGAATTTTGCAAAGCGAATCAAATTATGCATTGAAAATTATGGAAGTCACGTTGGAAATATTTTTTATAAACATTACAATTTAATACAATTGTATTGTTTTCAGAAGTATTTGTTTTTTTTTTACGATTAACTCAGACTTTATGGACACCCTTGTAGATGTAGATTAGCGGTTGTATCTTAAACCGTTGCCATATTGTCAAAGTTCATTGATATGTGACCAGATCGGGACAGTGTCTGGAGTCTTATCATGATCTTACAAATTAAATCCTTGACAGAAATTATTCTGGTGTCTTGAAACATTTCCATGGCACCAATAAATAAATATTGTAGCTCTCAAGAATATTGTCTCTAATTTCACATATATTGAAATCAAATCAGACCAACCATCCTTTTTAATTTTTTTTTGATCATTTTCTGATTTGTCAGGGTAGATAAAATGAACAACGTGTCCCCGGAAGTTGCACTGCACAGGATTTCACCGGAGTTGCGACCCTTGCTGTGCAGTGTAGTGCGGAATGGCCGTGTGGGACTGGACTCCACAAATTGCCTCCGAGTGACAGACCTCAAAACTGGGTGAGGTTGTTCGTTTTGCACACAGGTCTGATAATAATGAGAATTCAGGTGACAATGGTTTTTGAGGCGCATATCAACATGTGTATTATTTTTAAAAATTAAATACATACTGTTGTTACCAAGTTGAACCTCGTTTTTCCTTTTTAAAAGTAGAATTATGCCTTAAACGTTCTTCTGAAATTGAAGTCGATATTAACATTCTTCAAGCCATCACTGCTGATATGTTGTCACTACATCCATTCTATTGATATTTCCTTTACAATAATATGCAAAGTGATGATTAAGTCATTTTATATTTTAACTATGTTTACTTAAACCAAATTAAATTGTTTCAACAAACCAGTCAATACAAAAGAGCTCAGACTGTAAGTTGTTTGCACTTTCTCACAGTCCTTTTATATTTTGAATTATTTTGCCTTTTCAGATGTACATCTTTGACCCCAGGTCCTTGCTGCGATCGCTTCAAACTTCACATCCCCTATGCTGGAGAAACCCTGAAATGTAAGTGAGGAAAACTGACCATACTTCTTCTCTGAGTTTTATTTAATTCAATGTGTCATGCATGACAGTTTGTAGTTACATTTCTGGTCATACCACCAACATTTTATGGATCAATCTTTTGGCATTGGACTAATTAGATCTTTAGCATTTTCACTACAAGGCACAATCAGGATTGGTGTTTCAATTGTGCGCCACACCTAAGTAATTTATGTGTGAAGAGTATTTTTGCACACACATTTATGATTGCAAAAATGCTCAAGAGAAAATCAGCTGGAGAAAACATTACAGGTGCAAAATTTTGCCCTAAAAACAACCATATCTAGAAGTCTTCTCAACGTCCCGTGATACTGAGTGATTTGTAACCCTCTTTGGTGTAAATATAAAGGGATGCATTGGGGAAGCAGATGTTTGTTTCGTGGCTGCCATCTTTGTGGAATTTTCTAAGACTCATGGAATGAGCACTTTAAACAGATCTAAAATTGTCCAGAACAAATATATTCATGGAATAACAATTGATCATGAAAGTACACAACTTATTCCACTGACCATGCTGCTCTTGGCACAAATTATGTTCTGGTTGCGCTTTTTAAGAGGAGTTTTCATGGCAAGTGACACCGTTTGAAACGTCACGGTAATTTTGATGCGTTTCACCCGAACCAGGCACACTGAGGACTTACTACAACATTAGAGACGTTTTTTTTTTCCCAATTTAGATCAAGTCGGAAATTGTACAACCTAGGTGTAAATGCTCCAATGTGCTCAGAAAACGCAGTTTAATTTGCATTGGACCCAGCATATTTTGTGTTATGGATATTGTGAATTCACCTAATTGCATGTTTTTTGTTTTTTAAGCCTATTTTGCTTGTGAAGGCAGCACTTGTAATAGGAATAGGTGTGCACAACATTAACATCTGAGCGTTGGCCATAACTGGAGTCCAATCAATTAATCGGCCTGCTGATAAATCGGTCAATATGTAACTTATTAACTTTTCTGCTCTGCGGAGACTTTGTCTCCCTGCTTCCTGTGTGTCTGTGCTGTGCTGCACTCTCTACCTGAGCGTCTGGCCCCTCCCCCCTCTGCTCAAACAGCCCAGTGAATCACAGCACACTTGCAAAACCACTAACACTCACTCATCTGCAGCAGAGGAAAGGACAAATGTGAGAAAAATTGCTTTTATTTTTTTTTTAACTCCACGGAAAGCTGTAATTTTGTAAGATAATAGAATACTGCACTTGAGTGCCACATGGCAGTCATGTTCTTGTGGAAACAGGCTGTTAGGGCACATCAGGGTTAGCATTCAATTTTTTTTCCCCCACCTAAATTTTACAGCACATATTAGTGTTTTAATGTTGTGTATTGCATATTTGTGAGATAAACAAAGACATATGCAACGTTTAAAGTCCCTTTAAAGTGAAATACACGTCTTCTAAATTTGACACAACACAGAGAAGAGTGTTGTTACAATGCTGCAAAATTTAAATGATTCTAAGAACGAGTCGTCGCAATGTTTTTCTGTGTTGTGATGATGAAGCTTTCTAAAGCGGCCACACCAGCTCGAAGCCTTGTTCCACCTGATGCTGTGTTTCACAGACTTTATTTAAAAAAAAAACAAAAACAAAAAGCACCCTCCTCACTCTTTACCCTCTCTTTGTGACACGCTCACACTCACAGCAGACATCAGAGTTCTAAATCGGCCACGCTAGCTGAAGCCCCGATCCATACAGTGTCTGTTAAGTTAAAGCCCCTCTCCATGCTCTTCTTTGCTATGGGATCAATAAAGACTTCTTTTTCTTCTTTTGCTTTTCTCTGCATGAAGAACACACACTCGCATCCCACACTGAGGTCCTATAAAGCGGCTATATCTGAAGAAAAGATGCATTTTCGGGGTGTAGGCGTAGCTCGCTAGCTCACTGCACTTGACAGTTGCACCAGATAGCCATGGGTGCAAACGAAGGCCCTAAAGTTATTTTATATCGAAAGAGGGTCGACCCATGCCCGACTCAAAACTGTGTCTTGCGTCTCAAAAAAATCAGGAAAGCTGAAGTTGTGAAAAATTGACAGTTCAGTACTGCGCATATTTCCATCAATTATCTCCAATAGGCTTTACACGATAAGGATTTGTGGGGCTGACCAGCGAGTTAAGATAAAACTTAAGTTTTTGAAACAATGTTGCTGCTTTCAAAATACAGTATGCAATAGCAAAAAAATACATTTGTTGAATTTCATATTTGAATGAAGCACTTGTGAATAGATGATTCGCAATTCCTGTATGGCAGGAGGAATTGAAACGGGACACAGCCAATGTACAGCAGTCTTATACTGTATACTTGCGAATTTCTCCATTGTGAGACAAATAAAGGTTTCCTTATCCTATCTTAGTGATGTATCTCTGAAGGCACTGAGAGTATTATGAAGCAAGGTCGTCACATTAAGTACTAGTTGCAAAAATATATCTTTGTGTGGCCCAAAGGGAATGTGCATTGTGTTGTCATCATTGGCATATTCAACATTGTGTGAGCCTACCGGACAATTGTTTCAAACGCAAGACATGCTTTGTTCCGCACAGTTATTGTCATACTTGTATTTAGCCGTTAAGGGAGTTGCACTCTTTGAAATATGCGTTGGGGGGGCAGGGCGTCTCACTCGCCATGCGTGTGTTCCGTTCGCTTCCTGTAAATGTATTTTTGCAGCGTAATACCAAACTTAGAAGACCCTGATGACTATACGTAAGTTTGGAGTGGAGTTTCTAAGCCAAAACACACACCAAGACAACAAAAGGAGCACAGAGTAGACTGTGTAAGTGACAGGGTGTCCATTACGCCTGGTGGTTAGCGAGGTGGATGGGTACTGTTTGAACTGATACCACTAAAATAAATTCCCAAACTTTAAACATCAATACGGTTGTTACCTCAGTCATTTGGGACACTGCAGTTGCAGTATCGTACCACAAAGTAAATTGCTCCTGGTATCGATTAGAGAATAGGAAGTTGTGGAAATAGCTTGAGGGCTAACTAAACATATCAGTGGTAGGAATGGGCCAAGTTAATATTTTAGAAGGAAGTGAAAATTGGGTTGAATCGCCACAGATGAAATGAAGGCCGTCACAGATGTATTTGCGGGAAATGTGTCCATACATGAAAATTAAATGAAACGTTTTGTGAAACATATGGTACTTCCTGTCGTCTTCAGTACTTTTGTGCAGTCCATCCGCGACCCAAGCCAGCTGCCCTTTCATGAAAGCGTTTGATGAACTTTCTTTTTCACAGACTTTAAGGAAAAACGTAGTGTATTCCTCGTAGTATGGAAGCCAGTGAAAGTACCAAACCACTAAGATTTCATTTGAGGTTTGTTTCCTGACTCCTGATTAAATTGTTGGCTCACCGCGCCATCCTTTTTTTGTTGATTTATTTTTTACCCCAACACAGGAGGGGCGTAATTCAACTACAGTATTTTATGCCACTTGGATCACCGTACTGTACTTGGTTTTTGGGGCAGAACACGACAACAATATTCACGTTTTCATCCATTTTGGGATTTGTAACAGAAGTGCTATCTCGCTAACACTCGCTAGCATGCGCTCACTGGCAGATGTAAACAATGTGCCGTTGACAAGCAATGTTGTGATCATACTGTAACCAATCAGGTGCGTCATTGGCCGCATAGAGGATTGTGAGATGACTGTATGCAATTTGCACCCGGATGTATTTTATTTATTTATTTATGTTCATGCTTGATAGCCGGGTTCCCCCAGTGCAACTTTGGCAGACAATTTGTCCGCTTGCCAATGTTTACCTCGCCACTCTTTCACTTTATCATCGGTGAGGTTGCAAATGGGGAGCGCGTGCCCTGCTATTATACACTCTCACTGTTCTTAATTCATATATCGACCAATCTCGGCTTAGTTTAGCCCCCAGTTTTGGTTTTGGCATCCGCCCGCAAAATCCCATGTCGTTGAGGCTCTAGCCATAATTTTTGGGAATTTTCTCCGGTGTACAAACCAGAGATGACAAGTGTTTGGTTTGGCTGGACTGGGAGGTCAAACATGTTATGAAGCTCATGAGGCGACATGCACAGTAGATTAACTTGGTGTTTGCAAATTAGTCCGTAAAGCACTGTACTGCGTCTTGTGATTAGCTGACATAAGATTTGGACTCTTCCAGCAAATCAGTCGTGATAACGTTTGTTGATGGCATCGCATCTTATCCTCAACTCAACTCAACTCAACTGTATTTATAGAGCACTTTCAAACAGCCATCGCTGCATACAAAGTGCTGTACATGGAGCAATTTAACATATACAACAAACAGCAAAGCAAATCGGTAATAAAGACGGTAGAAAGCACCGAACAGCAAAACCAAGAATCCCTGTACAAAAGTAGCTTTGCAGCTAGCTGGCTCGCGTGGAGGCTGAACCGCAGCCGCTCCTCAAAATGTCACTAATCATTGCTTCCATAGCGGTTAATAAGCGACACTTATGACAAGTATCGTTAACACAAAAGGAATATCCAGAATGCTCCTAAGAGGTGATGATAGGGGTTGGCATCTCTGAACAATTTTAAGAACTATCGATAAATCCCCCGAAATAACTGGTTGTGACATTGGCATCAAGAACAGGAATGAAGGCCATGAACATATGCTCAACTACAAAATGCAAAACCCACTCATTTGCAAGTATTATAAGACTAGGCTAGAGGTTTTTCAGACTGATAACATAAAGACGAATCTTTATCAGAGTGATGGGAAGGCTAACGTTTTTGAAAAATCTGCTCATTATCTCAAACAACAAGCTCATTTGTGAAAAGCAGTTCAAGGAATGTTGTGGCATAGGCTTGCATGACTTCTAGGATGGGCTCATGAATGTTATTTGACACACGAATGGCCCGTAGGATGATTCATGACACATGGCAATAGCGAAAGTATTTTGGGAGAATCCAGACACCTAATAAGTTTTCAAAGAAAAGCTTTAACCGCATTTAATGAGAGATCCTTCATTATCCGGAAAAATAATGACCCAAAACACTTCATCAGGGAAATAAGTGGAATGTTTACATCTGCAAGTCGATCTCTTGACTGAAAATCTTTCGTGGGTGCATTTTGTCTGCTACCTAGGAGACAGAAGGAAGTAACACCCAAAACCAACTATAACTGAAAGAGCTGTGGAAAAGAATCACCACAGATAAATGCCGTTAATGCCGGTTGGCTTAGTACAGTTGCTTTGCGACAAAATAAAATGTCTTTTAGTCAGTTTAAGACATTTCAAATTTATTCCAACACTTTTGTTGCATCAAAAATGTGGTGTTTCATTACAAGTAATGCTGTCTTTTAAGTGTATCAGATTCAGCTATGACAACCTGGGAATAAAAGCTGAAACGGTGTCATATTTATCTTTTGAAGTGCGAAATGTTTTTATTGCAGAGAACAATAAAAAAATCGGCCTTGCTGTTTTGATACCATTTGAGGAGAGTGTATAGATGAAAAAATGTCATCCGGTATTTGTATGTGCTTGCAATTCAAATGATTGTCGATGATTAGCTAAAGAGAAAAGTCTGGCTCTGAACTCCTTCCCAGGTCAGCTGCTGCACTTTGATGTTACTTTTTAGCCATATCACCCAATTCACCCTGGATTTTGCATTAAATTGTTTGATTTGGCTTTGTATCCTTAATCGCAACATAGGAAGAATTATGTTATATTTTCAACAGACATGACTCGCTGCACATTATCTTAATAAATAAAATAAAACTTACCTTCATTTTTTCTATGCCTCCCTCAAGAGAATTTTACTCTACACTGCTGACAAAAGATTATGATTATGAAATCATCGCTTACAATGCCATCCGGAAAAATACGATCCTCGGGGGTTAAAATCACAGCAAAGAGTAAACTTGATTTTGGTCACGTTATCTAAGAAAATATCATGTGCCTTATTCATAGTTTGACAGAAATTTGCAATCGAAACTCTTTTTTTTTTTTTTTTTTTTTTTTTTATTGTCATGGTGGTTTTAGAAGGGTTCTTTCATTCTTGGAGACTTTGAGACTGCAACTCGCAAGTAAACAAAAAACAGGCCATTGGCATTCCTTCGTGGCACGTGAAAACTCTGCAGCTGTTGTACTTTCCTGTGCTTTGGCCTGAGGATGAATGTTTGTTTAATCAAGGATGCAGGGCTGCAGGTTGGTGTCTGCCAGTTTATGGACCGTCCCCCTTCTCGCGTGCCAAAGCCTGGTACACTCTGCACAGATCTAAGCATCATTAATTCAAACCCAGCCACCCTCCGCGCCACCGCTTTGCCCAGTACAAATAAACAACACTTTGTGGCTTTTCCTCTCGTGTATAGTAAGACCCTGTGTATTGCAGTGTCTCTCTCCTTTCAGCCAAAGTCAGCTGGGATAAGGGGTAGAGAAAATGTATGGAAGGATAATGTACTCCATGGAAGCGATTGCGTAACCTGCAGAGGTTGCAGCTCGGACACCCTCTGTGACCCCTGCATCCATGCCAGCGGTCAATAAGTCTACACATCGCTGTTCAATGACAGGTTTTGTGATATTTAAAAAAAAAAAAAAATCGGAGGAAGTTCAACCGATTCAAAACGATTTCCACCATCATTGTGATGTATAACCCGTACAACTCCAAAAAAAAAACCTAACAACAGCAACTGAGATCATGTGGTTTGACCGTCTTCTAAATGTGGATGTGGCCATGTTCAGACGAGACCGATCACATCCAAGCACATTTAATGGGAGCCAGGACACACCAGCCACCGTTGAAAGTGCCCTAGAGTAACCCCGATTAAAGTTCAGATGTTCTAGTTGGGTTTTCCCTGACATTTTTGTAGCCTTTCTTACACCTCAAGTAGCAGTCGCCAGAGAACTTTCCACAGCATTAGAGGGTTCACATTGTTTTAAGGGATCAGTAAGGAGAAGGGTACAAAATAATTTGCAAGGCATTACACTATACAATGGAACAAAGTAAAGACAGTCATCATCAAGTGGAGAAAATATGGCACGAAAACACTGACATTACCAGAAGCTGGACTTGCCACCAAAATTGATGAAAAGATGAGATGAAAACTGGTCCAGGAGGCTGCCAAGCGACTGACAGTAAACTGACCGACCTGCAGGAATTTCTGGAAAGTACTTGCTGTTTAGTACATGTGACAACTTTCTCCCGTCTTCTTCACACTGCATGTCAGAGTTGTGGTGGGGTACGGTAGCCAAATGGAAGCCTTTATCTTCCAAAGAAAGTCTTCTCAACCCATTCACACTTAAAACTCTTCAAGCTTGTGGGAAAATGATTTGTGGTCCAGTGAAACCAAGACTAAACGTTTTGACCATAATTCTCAAAGGTAGTTTAGAGCAAACACACCACTAGCCACAAAAATAGAGGCGCGGGCACCCGCAGCGGGTCCTCTTGTTGTCTGTTTCAGAGGGAGGAAATATCATCTGTGCTACAGCACATTTGACAATAAAGTTGTACTTGATACTTGAAAAGCCTACTAGAAAATCTGAAATCCATTTGGTATTAATAGAGGCACTTTAATGGTGGAAGGTGTGCACTGCCCTCCATTTAACGTGATCAATTCTGAACACAGCCACAACCCCACTTATGAGGGTGTGCACATATGTGCAACCACATTTTCAACTGCTCAAACATAACCCCCCCCACCCCACCCCACATTGACTTGTACATGTTATAGGTCACATTTAAGGTGAAAAAAACTTCACCAAAACTAACGACAACTGGCAATCGGACAGGGGTGAGTCGGGTTTTTATTTCTGCTGTATTTCTGGCTGACCACCAGTAGCTTACAACACATCCTCTTGTTTGTTTGAGTCCTCTCCACTGGAAATTTCCATCTATACATTTATGTTTGTCTCTTCCTGCTGGCGGCAGAGTGACCAAAGGAAAAAAAAAAAAGCAGAACTGAATAATTTTGGGCCACATAAATAGAATTGTGCAACATATCGGAACATTGCAATCCCGCTTTATCAACACGTTATGTGATCATAACACGATGGCCTCATTTGGTAGCAGAGATCAAGCCATCTGGCAAATCGGTTCAACATTTTGAGCGCATGAATGTAGCACTTGGAACTTGATTCACATAATTTGTCCAGTCCAGGTTTACTATTTTTGTATGTATGATGCACATTATTTCCACAACGATGACCGAATGTCTTCACTTGAAAATGTCAAGTTGGCTCATTAATTTAGGTGCTTCAATCAAAAGGACCTCGGGCTCAAATCCTTGTCATGTGGAAAAGACAAATGTTTTATTAAGTAAGACCTTTATGTCATACTCGTGTTATGACCTTAATTGGGTGTTTGTTTTCCATGTCAAAAACCATTCATCCATTTCCTAAAGCACTTATCCTCGAAACACAATTTTCAATGCTCTTTCATATGATTTCATTTTCATGTATTTTTTTAAAAGATTATTAAGTCATGTCCATCACTTTTTTTGTAGCAGCATGAAATAACTTTTAATTTTTTTTTTTAAAAAAAAAAGTAGAATTCTGTCATTACAGCATGAAAAACATGCTCCTGAACACCAGATTATACCCAATTTCCGTTTCCAAAGTCAAAAGGCATTTTACAGAGCAGAAAAAGATTTTCACTCTGTGAGTCATTAAGATAATCTGATTTCATCTTTTTTTTTCACCCCCAGGGGATATTATATTTAATGCCCACTATCCGGAACTGCCCCCAGATTTTATTTTTGGAGAAGATGCAGAGTTTCTACCTGAACCTTCAGAACTGCCGGTGAGTATTGAAGTTAAGTAAATCAAGCAAGGGAGACATTTTCTTGAAATGATTTGCTTCCTTATACAGTATATCCTTGGCATCTCATAGCGTTTTCACATTCTCACCGTTCAATTATTGTCCCTCCTATTAGTTCTGTTCAGTGGGATAGGTGTGTAGTAAATTAACTGTGCTGTGGCCCAAATTACCCGGTCCGCAACGTCCTGCAAAAGGTGTACACATATGGACAAAATTATTGGTAACTCTTGATTAATGAAAGTAAATCCTAGAGTGGACACAGAAACATGAATCAGACCGAATCTAAAAGTAAGATTAAATTAACATGTAATGAAGATCAACAAATTAGAGATAAGATCTGTCCTAAAAAATCGAGCCCGACCCGACCGGGCCCGAGGGTATTAAAGCCCGACCCGAGCCCAATCACTTAGCTTGATTTGCAGGCCCGAGCCCGAAGCAAACCCGACATTTCATATTTTATTTGTGAGTATTTTTGGTAGACATTCACATAAACACGCCCCCTACTGTATGCCTGCTGGCCGGGTGAGAAGCATGGTCCTAGTGTCCGCTACAATTATTTTATTAAAAAAAAAAAAAAAAAAGCAAGCGAGAGAGAAGCCCGACCCGACCCGAACCCGAACCAATGATTGACATTTTAGGGCCCGACCCGACCCGAATTTCGGGTCGGGTCGTGTCGGGCTCTGGCTCGGGCGGCCCGATCTTACATCTACAACAAATGACTTCTTTTCAATTCTGGCTCAACAGAATGATTAAAACAAAACAAAACAAAACAGTAAAACTCATGAAACAGTCCTGGACAAAAACGATGGTACCTTTAATTTACAGTGAAACTCCTCTACAACGAAACCTACATGTGCGAAAATACCCCCTATTGTGAAAAAATCTTCATGCATGAAAGCCATCCCCTTTTTTTCTGCTTCCCGCTACAACGAAAAGTCCCCCTGTTGCGTAATACGAAATGCTTTTCACCACCCTTGCCTCGCAATGAGGTTCACTACAACGAAAACGAGCCGACCGCAAAAGTCTAATCCAACCTCAGCCTGCCACAGCAACTCCTACTGGTTGGCAAGGAAACGGCAACAGTAACCACCACACTGGTTTACACATGCGCAGTAGTACAGGAAGTATTTGTTTTTGTTAGCACGTGGTTAGAAATTTCACGAGTAGTTTCAGACACGGCACAAACCTTGCATTGCGTGGCATAAAATGGCTACAAAACAGACCTTTGCAGACCAAGGCTCTTCACAAGGAGTTAGGAAAAGAAAAGCTTTAGCACTTGAAGACGGGATAAAAGTAATAAAGATGAAAGAGGGCGGAAGCAACGTAAAAGACATTATGCAAGAAATTGATGTAAGTGAAAGTGAATGCTGATCATAAATGTTGCAATTTCTTTCCCTTTTTTCTTTCTATGCTGGCTATGTGAAGTGTCAAAGAAGTGTATGCTCATATTTATGCGATATTGGAATAAAAATAAAGAGTACACATACGTTTTTTGTGTGTGTTTGTGTTTACATCTGAGATAAAATTTGCTATAGTGAAAAGTCCCCTGTTGTGAAAAATTTCTGGTTGCAAACATGATTTCGTTGTAGAGGAGTTCCACTGTAATATTTTGTTGCACAACCTTTAATCACTGCAAACACATGATTTATGTAACTTTCCATGAGACTTCACATCTCAGCGTGTATTTTGTCCCACTCTGAAAAAAAGCAAACTACTCCAGGGTGCCTTCCCCAGGCAGTATGTTTCAGCTCCTTCAACAGATGTTCAATAGAATTTAGATCAGGGCTCATCTGCGCCTATTTTTGAGGACTTAGCCATTCTTGGCTGATTTTATCTTATCCTGCTGCAAGACCCCTCATAACCTGTGAGATGTTTCACTGTCGGGACAGTGTTCTCTCCTTTGTATGTTTCTTTTGCATCAACAGCGGTGTCTTCCTTGGTTGTCTCCCATGAAGTTCACTTTGGGTCAAACACCGAATGATGGTGCCATCTAACACTGATGCACCTTGACTTTGGACTTCAGCTTTAATATCTGATGTTTTGTTTGTTGGACCATTTGTATTATCTTCAATTTGTCATCAACTTTCCTCCTGTGGCCATGACCAGGGAGGTTGGCCACACACTATATCACCAAACAACACAATGACAACTTGTCACCCTTTAAATAAACCGACTGACTTCATGAATTTGAAGACACCTGTGATTCTAATTAGAGGACAGACACTGGTTAAACATCGAATTATTTTCAAGGGTTTAGGTACCATCATTTCTGTTCAGGCCTATTTCATGTTTTTTTTTTATTTTTTTTTATTTTTAAATAATTCCGTTGAACCACAATTCAAAAGCAGTGTTCATTAGAATTGTCAGATACAAGTTGTTTCTGTAACCGCTTTGGGTTTTTCTTTTATTAAAATTTTTGTTTACGTGTGTGTATTTTTACTGGTTGATAGCGCAGGTTGAATTCCTGGTCAGTCTCCCAATACCCAACTACTACCTTTCACAGGCACTGGTAATAATGTGTGGCTGGCATTGGGGCAAGGGTATCAGGTGTAAAAACTGTGTTAAAAAAATCATACGATTTTCCTGTGCATATTACATTCAGTATGTGCTGACATGTTTTGTTAGCAGTCCGTCATCTTTTCTGAGCGCAAAAAAGCTGAAACAGCATATTAGAGCGACAGTATCTAGTTTCTTTGTTTATTTTTGTCACTATCTGTTCAGTTTAAATCTGATGCCTTGAACGCATTCTAGAAAAGGTAGGACGGGCATGTGTTCCATCACCTTTCCTTTTAACAACACTCAATAAGCGTTTAGGAACTGAGGACACTAATTGTAGAAGCTTTTTAGGTAGAATTCTTTCTCATTCTTGTATGATGTGCACCTTCAATTGCTCTGCAATCCAGGGTCTCCGTTGTCATAGTTTGCACCTCATAACGTGGTGTACATTTTCAATATGAGACACGTCTGAACTGGTGGCAGGCCAGTCTAGTTATGTGCACTCTTTTATGATGAAGCCAAGCTGTTATGACATGTGCAGAATGTGTCTAGGCATTGTCTTGCTGAAATAAGCAGATGCGTCCACGAAAAAACGTTTTTTTTAGAAGGCAGCACGTGTTCCTCCGAAACCTGTATGTACGGTACCTTTCAGCATGAATGGTGCCTTCACAGATGTGGAAGTTACCCATGCCATTGGAACTAACACAGCCCCATACCATCACAGATGCTGGGTTTTGAATTTGGCCTCCATAACAGTCTGGATGCTTCTTTTCCTCTTTGGCCCGGAGACCACATCCACAATTTCCAAAAACAATTTGAAAGGTGGACTCGTCAGACCACAGAACACTTTACCACGTGGCATTTGTGGGTGTTGTTGATATATGGCTTTTGCTTTGCATGGTAAAGTTTTAGCTTGCATTTGTAGATGTAGTGATGAATGACAATGATTTTCTAATGTGTTCATGAGCCAGTTTTTAATGCAGTGCCAACTGAGGGATCGAATGTCACTGGCATTCAGTTTTGTTTTTTTTTTTGTCCTGCAGCTTACAGGCAGAGATTTCTCCACATTCTCTCAATTTGTTAATGGTATTTTGGACCTTATGGTGAAATACCCTTATTCTTTGCATTTGTATTTTGAGAAGAATTGGTCTTCAACTGTTGGACTGTTTGCTCACACGTGTTCACAAAATGGTGAACTTTGCCCCATTCTTGCTTGTGAACACCTGAGCCTTTTGGAAAATTTTATACTTTTATACCCAATCATGATACTCACCTGCTTCGAATTAACCTTTTCAACTGTAGAAAACTTAAACTGGGGCGGCCCGGTGGTCCAGTGGTTAGCGCGTGGGTTCGATCCTGGCTCCGGCCTTCCTATGTGGAGTTTGCATGTTCTCCCCGGGCCTGCGTGGGTTTTCTCCGGGTACTCCGGTTTCCTCCCACATTCCCAAAAACGTATGGCAGGCTCATTGAACACTGTAAATTGTCCCTGGGTGTGAGTGTGAGCACAGATGGTTGCTCGTCCTGCGATTGTCTGGCAACCGGTTCAGGGTGGAATAGGTTTCAGCACCCCCCGCGACCCTTGTGGGGATGAAGTGAAACAGAAAATGGATGGATGGAACTGTAGAATGTTTCAAACAGGTGTTTTTTTTTTTGTTTTTGTTTTTGTTTTTTTAGCATTCCGCAACTTTCCCTGTCTTTTGTTTCCCCAGTACCATCTTTTTGAAAATGTATTGCAGACATCAAAATCAAAATCAGAATATTTGCACAAAAAACAATCATGTTCCTCGGTTTGAACAATAGAATACTGTGTTTGTACTCCATTCAAATTAACATAGGTTGAGAATGAATTTAAAAAATCATGATATACTATTTTTATTTACATTATACACAATGTCCCAACTTCATTGGAATTGGGTAAGGCACCTTTTGACCGAGAAGAGAATAACATTGCACTCTTTGTTGTGATGAATTTTGGTGCAAGGTGGGATTTTTACCATGAGAAAACGAAATGAAAAAGTGCTGACACAGACAGTTTACAAACCTGTGATCTTTTTCTGAGAAAAACAAAGTGGTAATGTTAAGTGTTAAATTGTTATTTTATTCCACTCTGTGAAATTTTGCATGCAGTGCATGCATTGTTCCTTTGTGCAGTATCAATACACACCCTGACAGACAGACAGTCAAGTAGCTAGTTTACCACTAAATAGTTGACCAGCTTTTCAAATTCTTGCCATGTCCTTTGGTGTGATTCTTAACCAAGCATTCGTTGAGCAGGTTGCCTTTCTTAAATTGATTTGACGATGAGTTTTGTTTAGTTGACAAATGTGCACCCAACATGTCCAAACCTTTTCGACAAGTCATACAAAATGGGGGGCAACTTGGTAACAACTTTACTACAAGAAATTTTTGCGAGATCCATCATTCTTGTCGGATTTCTGACCTCGGTTGACATTTGAAAAATAAATATTCTCAAACTGTTTGAAGACGGTTCTGTTTCTGTACAGTTTAATTTGCGTCGCAATTCAAGGCTCAAAATAAGCAGATTTCAAGACTCACTAGAATTGTGAATTGAAAATCTATGGTTGGTTTTAGTTGGGAAACTCTTCTTTTTGTACACAACCATATGACATTGGTATTTTAAGCCGACTATGCAAGCATCATTCCTATTTTTGCAGCAGCCATGTATAAAGCAGCTAAATTCCCCTGCTTGTGTCAGAGTCTGCGAGAGAAGGGGTGAGTATTGCTCACTGTCTCATAAATCCAGCTGTGCACATAAGGGGAAGTACCTTTGCTGAGCCAGTGCTTGGCAGGTCTTTGTGTGTTTATTTTCTCACATACAGTATATTCCTGCAGTTTTTCTCTTCATATGTTTGTAATTTTGCTGCCAGAGCTCTTCTTCAGTAAATGGACCCTCCCTTGCACTTTTAAACCCCAGATTCAGGGGTTTTTTTTTTGTTTTTGTTTTAATCCCAGAACACAGATAGGCAGCAGCCTGCGACCACACTTTGTCTGGCCCCTTGGGGGGAAAAAAAAAAAATATATATATATATATATATATATATATATATATATATACACACACACACACACACACACACACACACACACACACACACACACTTGAAAAAAATGCAGATTACATTCAATATATGTTTTAAGAACAATAATGCATCAGTTTTATCCAGCACTTTTTTTGGACACTGTAAGACGCTTTTCAATCGATACATTATTCATGCGTTCACACATTCACGCTGTGGTGGTGGTAAACTACGTTCTGTTGCCACAGCTGCCCTGGGGCAGGCTGACGGAAGTCTGGCTGCCAGTATGCGGCTGTGGCCCCTCTGACCGCCACCAAATATTCACGCCCAGCCCATACATCAGTGGGAGTGACACTGGAGGTAAGGTGGGTGAAGTGTCTTGCCCAAAGACATGACAACACATGACTTAGACAGGGCGGGATTCAAACAGCCAACCGTTCGGTTACAGGACCACACCCTATGCCTCCTGAGCCACGCCCTTCCCGTTTTACACCAAAATTGGCTGAATGGGAGAAAAAAAGTACCTCTGTAGAACATTTTGAATGTGTTGATTTGGTTAAAAAAATGTACAAAATGTGTTGTTGCGCTTTTTTTTTTTTTGTTCACCAATTTTGTGCCGTCCTTGAATGCTAATTTTTATGCAAGCAAGCCCTTTGATGTCAGACCTAGCTAGTTCTCTTTTTATTCACTAACTTACCTTATTATCAGACTAATCGTTTTTTTTTTTTTTAATGCATTAAAACATTAAATGGAAACAAACCCTTTTGCTTCATACATCTGAACAATATTCAACTTTCTCTTGTGGAACCAAAAAAATATATCCAAGTATTGAACCTTTTTTTTATTAAATAAATCTGATGCTGTGATTGTTGTGTTTGAAAAACAACTGGATGCCCAAGTCCTACATATTCTTTTTCAAAAATATTAGCTGGTCTGCTTTATAGACCGGCAAGCCACTTCTCTGCATACACTCAGTGGGGCTCATTTACTAAGCGATTAGATGTTTTGTGCACCAATTTGTGCACAAAACATGCCTCCGCAATAATAAGTAACTCTTTGAGCACAAGGAGATTTATGTTTGAGTTTTTGAATAAATGAGGCAGCAACATCTTTTTGGTCCATCCCAGTGCTACTACCTATGCATGGCAGCCGCCACTCTTGATTCATTCAGATTTGTTGCTGTTTGTGGTGCCGGTCGAGTTGCGTCGACAAATCGTCACGTTCCCGTTACATTTCACTTGGCATTTGCAAAGGGAATACACGGCAACCCTCTTGTCCTTTCTTGCTAAATCCAAAGTATTTCCACGCAAGCAAATGGATTGTGTTATCTTATAATGCAACTCTACCTCGCTGCCATGATCTGTATTGTGGGTTTGACATAAATTCCTGCCGCCGGAGTTGACGTATAGGAGCAAAAAAACCCCAAATACGAGTTGATTAAAAATAACATTCATTTGTTTCTTTTTTAACATTTTAACATCATTTCTTTGAAAGAGCTTCTACATCAGTGGTTAAAGGTACCGAACCCAACCAGTTCATATGCACATTCATCGAACCCTTCATTAGTGAGAAATAAAACTGCCTTTTTCCAAATTCAAGACATAAAAAACTGATTTATTAAAAACAGAAAAAAGTCAATAACATTTAAAGAGATTTTTAAATTTTTTTTTTTTTTTTTACGATGTACTATCACGACAGTCACACCTTGACTACTGAGCCAACTAAATTTCCCGCAGCATTGATTGGACAAGCAATGTAATGTGATCATCTGCAGCCAGCGATGGCCAAGCGGGCGTGTCATAACTAATTGACATGTTGAGTCGGGTATGTCTTAACCTTCATGGCAGAGGCTCTGTCGAACCCCTGACACCGATTCACCAAACACCTAGGGTTCGATTGAACCCATGTTAAGAACATCTGTTCTACATACTGATTAAAAACATAACTTGCTTTTTATTTAAGAGTAGAGCAGCTGTGGCATAACCCTTCCATTGGGTGGTGGTTTCATGCACCACTAATGATAACCTGTAACCTGATAACATGAAAAGATGTTCACTGTCGTAATTGCTGTCCCTGAATGGGTTAATATGTTGGTTTCAGTATTGTGGATTACATTAACATGGTCAAAAAGTTATCAGAATAATTAACACTGACTATTACGAAATGTAGTTGATGAGATGAATATGATATGTTGCTATCACTGATATTATCACACATATAAAGTAGTGAGTCATTCAAAACCTGAAATACACTCAAAGAATAGATGCTATGCAAACCTTGCATCAGGGTCAAACTTTCTTTGAATAGCTTTACAAGTGGTATGTTCTGCCTGGTGGATGAAAAACGTTTTTGTGAGTTTGCCATGATGTTATCCTCAGACAACAACACCCAGGCTCCCAAATCATTTTACTTATTTCATTTGTTGCTTTACCTGAATGCGAATAATGCTTTGGACAATTCATCATCATCCATCTCTCAAGAAAGAGGCAAGAATGAATTCTTTCTGGTCTGTTTTGCTTCAAGCAAAAGGCTGTGATGTAGGATCTTTTCAGTCTTGCATGGGTGGAGGTGGGAGTGACGAGCAATTTGGGAACAGAGAGGTGACCAGAGAAGAGGAAATGACAAAGACAGAGGCAGGAAGGGAGGGGAGGTGGACAGCAATACCAGTTACATCCCTTGCGTCGAATGCTCTTTCATCACATTGTCTCCCCACTGCCCCCTTCTTTTTTTAATTGCTGAATTCAGTAAATGACAAACGAGTACATTTTTGAATGATATTCATCCAGATTTTTTATTTGTTTTTTTTCAATGCCAAACACGAACTTTGATTATGGTCTGTTTACATAAAAAGCATTCAAAGCCTTTGTACTGTTTCACTTCAGAAGCGAGCATTTTAGCATGCAACATACGGCAGTAGGTTCATGGTTGTGCGTTTATGAGCTTAAAGCGGTTGGCAAGGAATAAGACTGAAATTGTTGCGACTACGAGATGTTTTGGAAGTGATCAAACCAAAATGAAGACATCTCGAGAGGAAACAAATATTTTCCCCATTTGACTTCAATACAACCCAACCAAATATCGCCACTTGAAGTACTACACTGGTCGTGCCTACACTGAGCAAAACTCAAACAAAGCACCCTCTACAATGTCATGTGCTTCTACTCCACTTGTCACCGAGGTAACAAACAAGCCACCAATTTGACAATAGTCATAAATAACAGAGACTTTGTCTCTCGCACGGTCAATGTTATGTTCATAACCCTGTTCTGGAGGTTGTTTCTACTGTTTTTTTTAGTATTCCTCAACATTCCCAGTCTTTTGCTAACACTGTCCTGTCCCAACTTTTTTGGAATGCATTCCAGGCATCAAATTCCAAATAAGAGAATATTTCCATCCATCCATCCATCCATTATCCAAACCGTTTATCCTCGCAAAGGTCGCAGACGTGCTGAAGGCTCTCCCAGCTGGCTTCGGGCAGTAGGCAGGGTACATCCTGAACTGGTGGCCAACCAGTTGATCCCTGGACCTCTGCACTGTGAAGCGGATGTGCTAACCAGGCTCCCACCATGCCGCTGGAATATTTACACATAAAAATAAGCATAAAGAAGTTTGAACCTTAAATATCCTATCCTTGTAGTGTGTCGAATTGAATAGAAGTTGAAAAGGATTTGCAAAACATTGTATCTTGATTTTATTTACGCTTTAAACAACATTCCAACTTCACTGGAATTGGCGCTTGTATTTGCCCACAATGTGGTTGGGAAACATAGATGTTGGCAGATTATTGGTTTGGTTATCGTGGGTCATCTTTATTTCAGTGTGAATAAGACTCTATTTAGACGCAACAGCTGCACTTATCTCAACATTTTTTTATCCTGACTTGTCCGATGCTCATACCACTCTGTCTTTTGAGGAGTCGTTTGTCATTTGCCAAGTCTAGACTTGGCCAGCAATGGATGTTGACACTAAAGATTTGGGGAATTTCCCAACAACCTTGCATTTTTTTTCAGTCGCATGTATATGGCCAAAACCTGGGGTTAGCCCAAATGGCTTCCCCAGAACCCGCATCAACATGTTTCCACTTAGCGATCCCAGAGTCCTTTGAGATGAACAGACAAGCTCTGTCTCGTTAAGACTGGAAATTTCATCAACATAAACAGCTCAGTGTTCATTTTTTGTTTGGCCATGCCAAGTACTGGAACAAAAGTTTCTGTTTTGGGTAAACTGGCTGAACAGGAACAAAAAACTTGAACATGAACATTTGTTAGCTCAAATGGTCACTGTTGGCTAAGAGGGCCTGGACTGTTTTTTTTCTTCATTCATTCATATGTATTTTTTGGATAACATCTTCGACATGCTTTTTTCAAAATATCTCAAGGACCAAGAATTACAACAAGCGTTACACCTTACACCGAGACTTTGATATGACCCTAAAAATAGAACCTTTCTTTTCTGGCTCTCTTGAATTCAAATGAATTTTATTTAGGATTGACCCGATGTGAGATCAGTGTCATGTTTTTGAATGGGTCCCAGTTTCCAGGCCTTGGAGAAAATGAGTATATATTATTGTTAGTAGTATTTTTTTTCTAAATGATATATGATCATACATGACTCAAAGGCACAAAAAATACAAACGTTTTGTGTTTTATGTATATTCTGTTTCTCTGTGATGTATATGCTTTCCCACAATATGGCAATGATACTTCCTCACAATGAACGGGGTTATTGTAGTTCACAGTAACCCTGCCGACAAGAAAAAGAAATAAAAAGTGCATTGTTCTTTTTTTTCAGCCACGTTTCTTAAAGTCGAATGTGTCCTGATTTGCTCCAAGTGTCTCTTCTTGCATTTGAGAGCACGTCTTCTCTTGTGTTTGTGTAGTTGAAGACAATGTTCGTCGCTCCCGAAAGAACAATATAAAGTGTGCAATGTGAAGCTAATCCAAGTATTCTTTTATGAAGAGAAAGGAAACGTGACTGCACGCTACCCTCTGCTAATCTTGAATGCCATATATCGGTGAGCACTTCCGAGCTGTTGCTGCAGTTTGTCCCCTGGTCCGATTCTAACAATGGACCTCAAATTGCCTGTAAAGTCGGGACAACCTGGGCATCGTGTACAAACTAACACTTCCTTTTTGCTGAAGCCAGTAATGCGTTCCACATTTTAAAGGGGCTTATTATTGGCAGACCTCAGTAACATGCCTGGGAATGCTTTGAGCGAGTGGGGTATTGTTTGCATATGGGGGAGCTTGATGGAAAGAACAAACATAGGACAATCGTCCATGGAATTGTGAATAATTGGCTGAAGTGGCAAAGCAGTTGAAGAATGCATGCTATTTCTGTCAACAACTTGAACCGTGTTGGACAAAAACCGCATGGATCGCACTGAAGAAACACTGGCTTGAGAATGCCAAGTGTCTTAAACACATGACAAGACCAATTTAGGATGATCTTAGACTTGGCAATCTCTGGGGGCGAAACAGGGTGTGAGCCCACTCTTGAATTAGAGACTAACAGAGATTAATTTAATACTTGGGAGTTGTTTAATGCCTCGCACTTTCAAGTCAACAGCGATTTATTGGATCAGGTTGCCAGCATCTATAAAAATCACATTCAAGACATTACAAACAAATCATTTCTGTTGGCCTATATAATTATCTTGGATTTTCAGATGCCAGCCCCTCTCTTACTGGCCTAAGATAAATATTGGATCAGAGATGGTACAGGCGGATGGCACACGAAGACATAATTCTGTCAATTTGGGTCTATTAAGTGTGAAAACACCAAATTTAGGTGCACTGTTGTTCTGAAAGGGATACGCTGTGTTCCTTAACACATCCAAAGCCAAATCATTTTTGCACACTTTCGGCTTGGAAATTTACTTTTGCAAACTTTGCCTGTAGTCATATTCATTGAACTATCAGAGATCTTCATCACGTTGTGCTTTTTTTTCCCCGCCGCAAAATAAAATAATGACCTATGACTACATGTATGAACACCCTCAGTGTCAAGTCTTTATACTAATCTGATACATTTATAAAAACAATTTAAAAGCTAATACTGTATCAAGTGTAATAAAGCTAATACTGAATCAATTTGAATTATTTTAAAAGGAAACATGGGGTGGGGGGGTGTAGATTTTATCATAGCTCGATGCAGTAATTTAACACGTGTGCTTTGATAAATGGATTATAAAATTATCTCAAGCCAATGAGGACTGTGTGATATCCCCCCATGGGATAAAGTAATATAAACTGTGTACATTTTATCCAATCCACATGCTTTCATAAATGACATTTAAGCTGCCAAATACGACTGTTGCACGTTTTGCTGTGCAACATATTGGATCTTAAAACGATTCTGGGTTTTATCGGATTTGTTGGACAGAGAGCCTTGATCCTTCTATGCTGGTATCTTTCACACACAAAAAATACGGGAAAGGGTAGGCAGGGTGAACATGCCTTACGATTTTGAGTAGCTCCTCTCATCTAGCATCAGTGTGACCATCAGTGTTCTGGCTGATTCCCATGGGCAGGACATTGTCGACCCTGTTCCCAGACTGATATACCAGAAAAAGCGGGATGGAAACAAGATTGTAAGAAAATTATTTTAATTGCTTTTTCTGTATTGCATAATTTGGTCAACTCAAGACAGCAACACACCAATATGTTTTGAAATAATTTTGTTAAAATCCCCGCAAAAAGACATTTGACTTGCTAAACATATACCAGCATGCTAGCATGTTGATGTTTCCGTTCAGCATTGATATTTTCTGGAGTGACTGCAGTTCTTTTGCACTAACAGCTGAGTTTTACAAGCTCAGATCCTCTGCATCTGCAATTGTGCTTAAATTCTGCATAAGGACGCTTTACCTGTAATTATTAACGGGCCGTAGACAGTTTCAAACAATACTTGGAAAATAATATAGCTCCTGCCTCAGATGCCATTCTGTTATTTAGATGGTGATGTTGGTCTCCAGGTTTCTTGGCCATAAATTTTAGTTTGTAGTTATGATCTTTGTCAATATTAAAAGTTTTGTTATAGGATCAAGCCTACCATTTCATTGGCTTTGGCCTACTTGCCTGATCTCTTCAGTACTTTCCCCCCAGCCCCACCCCTTTCCTCCTCCACCTCTGATCCCGCTTCTCCTCCTCAGTGTAGATCCACTGATATTGTGTGTCACAATCCTGACACAGCACTTCCTTAGTCTCTCCTCCGTTTCTGCATGCTCCTGCCCCGGGGCACTGAACGCCTGTTTTGGACAATGCCCATCCTTGTTTGCATCACCTCCTCATTTCGGGAATCCCAGCATTGCTGGTAACCACTGGTGGATCAGGACGATGAAGTCACTGTCTCTGTTTAGCCTGCCCTTGCCATTGCAAGGGAGTTAAGTCACCTCACAACAATGGATGCTTTCTCTATTGGTCTAATATGGGACACGAGGCAGACAAAAAGAGATAGATAGTCAGTTGTTGAGACAAGCTAACCTAGGTCAATGCTGTCATCGACACCTTTTTGTAATATGTTTTTATCCATTCACTGATGAAGCTTGCTTTCCTTTTAGAAATGACCAGAAGTCTTTCTGTTCTGATGTAGTCATTATTGGGTTTTAACCTGTATCTTCTTTATTCCCTACGGTAAGACTGGGTGAAACAGTGCTGCATACAAGTTTCACATTTAGCTTGGTATTGCTGTTTGCCCTAAATGGTCGAGTGGTAGTTGTTAATTATTACTACTCTAAGTACTCCTTCATGTGTTTGCTAAACATTGCCACTATTGGCCTGTTTCAGGGGGACAACACAGTTCTTGAAAAGGTTGGAGTATTTTCAAAAGCATCTAAGAAGTATTTGCATTGATTTACAGGTGTGCCATAGTGTTTGAGCTTGAGTTAATGGGCCTTTTCTGCATGAAAAAAAAGACTTAGCTTTTTCAATTCAGCTCATGAAAAATGGGAGCAAAAGTGTAAGTGCTGTATTTAATTCTGTTCTCGGTATATCCACTGTACATTGTATGTTTCCATTGTGTGTCTGAACAAACAGTATAGAATAGAAAAAAGGTGCAATTATTTTTATTTCAAAAAGACAACTTGAAACCTGTTTTCAATGCTAAAAAAAAATAACCAAAGAATAGGATAGAACACCTTTTTTTCGCATGACTCTTGTTTCGAAGTATCATATCTCTATTGAAAATAGCTTATGCCTGTAATTGAAATGAGAGAACAAAGACTCTCATCAGATTCAGAAGATTGAGCAGGTTTCAGTTTTGAATTTTCTTCCACAGCATTTGGTCCAATGGGATGCTGGCAACCCAGATAGCTTGCTCCAGCTTGTGAAGGAGCTCATCCAGCAATACCACCACTATCAATGTCAGCGCCTCCGTGAAAGCTCCAGACTTCTTTTTGAGTATGATAGCCTGCTGGAGGATCCGAACTATGGCCGTAATATGGAGATATATGCCGGGCACAAGAACAGCTGGGTAAGGACATTTTACACAGCACATCAAAGCGCAAACACACTTAGTATTTGTTATCGCACAACAAATTTCCACTCCGTGACATTTGCCACAGTCACAGTAGGTTTAACAGTCCCCCCCCATGACTAGTGAAATTATTATGGATGGAGGTGAAAAGTCACCATGACAGCAAATGTAAAACTGTATTTCCTTTGGAATCTAATTACAGTGCTGTAAAATAGTACTTGCCCCGTTCTGATTTCTGGTTCTTTACATATTTATCACATACAAAGGTTTGAGTTCATCAAACCAATTTTAAGACTACCCAGGGAAATACAAAATGCAGTTTCTAAATGGCAATCTAATTTATTAAAGCACAAAAGAAATCCAAAATGACCTGTCCCAATGTGAAAAAGTAATTCCCCCCCCCCCACCACCCACCCTCTTGTTAAACCACAAAATAACTGTGACTAAGGGCAGTTTTGGGAAAGCTGATTTCAATTTCACAGGCAACACACTCGCACCACATTTTTTTGAATCAAGAAATCACATAAATAGAATATGTCAGACAAAGTGAAGTAGGTTACAAGATCTCAAGAAACAAACGCATGATGCCACGATCTGAAGAAATTCAAGAAGAAATTGGAAAAAAGTTATTGAAATGTATCAGTCTGGAAGAGGTTACAAAGCCATTTCCAAGAATCTGGGGCTTCAGCAAACCACTGTCAGTGCCATTATCCACAAATGGATCAAACTGGGAACAGTGGTAAACATTCCCAGGAGTGGTCAACCAGCTAAAATTACTCTAAGAGTGCGGCGACTCATCCAAGAGGTTGCAAAAGAACCTAGAACGACACACAAAGAACTCCAGACCTCGCTGGCCTCAGTTCAGGTCAATGTTCACGATGCTACCATAAGAAAGACACTGACAAATGGCATCCATGGGAATGTTTCCAGGCCAAAACCACTGCTGTCCAAAAAGAACACAAAGGCTCGTCTCACATTTGATGATCCTCAAGACTTTTGGAAAACATTCTGTGGACTGATGAGTAAAAAACTGAATTAGCTTGCTATATTACTGTATCTCTTTGCATCACATTGTAAAATTCTCCACTTCGTGTGTTACAGACAGGGGAATTCTCAGCCCGCTTTCTTCTGAAACTCCCTGTGGACTTCAGCAACATCCCAATCTATCTACTCAAGGTAATTAAGTAATCATCATTACAAGTATTGACACATGATCTTTTAACACACATTCCTCACACATCCAGAAGACATTCTTCAAATGTGGTGCGATACGACTTGTTGTTTGCACATATTGTTTGTGTGTCCATATGTTTTGCATGGGCGAAACTGGCTAAAGTCGGATTTGTGTAAAATTAATTTCATGCCGTGTGTATGTGTGTGTGTGGAGTCCAGTCTTAAGGGGCTGTGAGCTGACTAATCAGCAAGCCGCCACTCCTGATCTGCTCTGAACTGCGTGGTGTCTGGAGGCTTCTTAACCCGATCTCTCTCTCTCTCTCTCTCTCTCTCTCTCTCTCTCTCTCTCTCTCTCTCTCTCTCTCTCTCTCTCTCTCTCTTCCCCTGTCTGTCACTCTTTCTCTTTCTCTCTGTCAGACGCTCTCTCTCTCTCTCTCTCTCTCTCTCTCTCTCTCTCATACGCCCTTAGCCTGGTTCTCACTCTTTGACACTTGTCCTGTCTTTGGCGACATGATGCTCGAGGCTTTGGCTCTTTTGGTCATGATCAGCTTGTACGTTGGGGTAAATTGATGCTAAACGTATGGCAAATAGCTGCAATCATTAGTCTCACACTGCCCTCTGTCCCTACGTCTCTCAGAGCTGGAGACCGGGGGCCTCATTTAGCAAGCGTGCGTCCGCACACAACTGTGTGTAAATAGTGCGTACGAACATTCCACGACAAATATAGGATGTCATCAATTTGGACTTGCGCGTGAGAACGGACGTTAGTTCACAGCTCTGACCATACGTACACACAAAACCTCATGGTGGAACAGTGAAACTACAGATGGAAAGGCTTTAAAGAAATCACCAACAAGCCGAAATGAAATGTAGACATAGATTGAATGCGTGATCGCACAACAAATTTCCACTCCGTGAACAGGAAATGATTGAATTCAGTGAATGCACAAATGATCTGTGCTGGACATGGCCTCGAGGAATTACCGCGCGATTCATTCATTCATCCTACATAAAAGCCCGATGGGTGTGCGCTTCCAATAAGAAGCTAAACAGGCGTGCTGGCTGCACGTATGCAGTTGTCCCCTTGTTAGTCATAGATAATTCTCGTCTGTAGCCATGACACGTGGGTGTTTGTTTATTTATTTATTTATTTAGGGTGGATGTTCATGAATTAATTTCATACCTTTTTTTTTTTTTTAAAGTTGGTAACACTTGCATTAATTGTTCTGAAGAACATTTATTTGTTTCCACATCTCAGCCAACTTACATCAGTGTCAGGCTTGGAGATTTTTTTGGGTGCTCATACACACTCTAAATTTCAGTTGCATGAATGAATTGAGGACCTGTTCTCCACACTCTAGATAAATTAGGCCCCTGGTTCTCACTGTCCCTCATGTTCACCAGGCAGGCTATGAGGGCTAATCATCATTTCATAATTTAGAGATGGATGGCTGTTCCTCAAAGTATTAGTTTTGTCTCGCTGTATATTTCAAGGAAAGTTTCTAGCCTCATCCTTGCACACAACTCTGTTGTTGGCTCTGTTGTTTTTCCAACAAGCTGTCATTTGCTGTACAGTACATTCACCAGGTTTTGGTGGGAAACTTTTGAATAACAAGTTGGGTGATATTAAACCTCTGGGTGATGTAAACACATGGTTGTCATCAAGGTGCTAGATATAATATTTTGATATTTTTTAACTAAGTAAATAGTTGAACGCACAATCCTGTCTTTTTTTTTTTTTTTTTTTTTTTTTTTTTTTTTTTTGCATTGTAGCGCTATATTTGTCAGCTATGGCATACGTAGGTTTAACACTTGGAAATTATGGATGAGCTTCGGCTCGCATAGTGGAAAGTAATAACAATCAGCCTACACCCTGTCCACCTACGCAGCATAGAGAACTGAATAATGCAGCTGAAATATTGGACTTTGCTGAAGGTTATACCAAAAATGTATGACCTGAATATTAATAGTGACAGTTATCATGCAATTAGTTTTGTCTGTGTCATTTCTGTCTGGGGTCAGTTAATTTCCCACGCGACACATCTCTTCATCACATGTAATACTGTATAATTGCTGCTGCGGAATAATTAAACTGCAGATTTATTTATTCTACATCTTCACATCTGCATATATGGTATGTCCTTTCATTGACGCAAGACACCCCTGATGTTTTATGAGACAATTGTAGACTCTTGACAATCACTTCTTCTCATTTTTTTGGCACGAAGCAGATTTCTGCTTTACATTGCAGTTGAAACATTGTCCCCAAATCCACCGATGCCAGAAAATCCGAGAGAGAGTTTAATTTAGTTGTGATTACAGTGGACTATTTTTTTTCAGGGCCTAATTTTGCATCTGTACCAAGAATAGTAGTTATTCATCAGTTAAAGCCTCCACAAACTTTCTCTCTGTGAATAGCAGTTTGATTACCTGCAAGCATTTAATACCAAGGTTATTATTGTTGAGGGAAATGAACAAATAACATTCAAATTGGGAGGGGGCTGTGTGAGGGAATCCACATTTTTAACAAAATAAAAACCAAAGTTTTTTAAACAACTAATTGCAATTACATTTTCTGTCTATAAAACTAATTAAAACCAATTTTAATTATACCGAAAATGTTTTTGTCAATTAATTTCACGCATAAGCATTTTAGATTCATTAGAAATTAAGTTATTTTGGCTCAGTCGATTTTACGACAGCCTTTGTAGTGGGCCTTGAAGAATTACTACTGCAACTCCAATAATTTGACAACAAAAGAGGCCCAAGCAAAATATCTGCCTCGAGGCTACCTTTCACCCGAGTTATGTAGACACTTGTTGCGGACACACAACACACGGTTTAGAAATGAATTGATGTGAGGGCTGAGAGCCAATAAATCATTTGTAAAAGATAAGATAAGATAAGATAAGAAAACCTTTATTAGTCTCGCAATGGAGAAATTCCCAATACACAGCAGCAAAGTTATGAAAGGAAGAAGTAGAACAACAAAATATAGGAGCTGCTGGAAAGGCAGCCACTCTCGCGGCGCCATTTTGAAGTCAAAATAACAAAAATAACACAACACAACACATAGGACACAAGACAGTCGTGCAATCTTCACCACTTTTCTGCATACACTTTGTTGTCTGAAGCAGTTATAGACGAAAGAGGAGAGGATCAAAGTGTCCTTTTACCAGTGGATCAGAGACGTCATGCTGAAAATGTGCACGTCTGCTACAAGCTAAGTTTTGAAAGCAAACACGAAGCTGTAGCGTCCATTGACAAAAAGAGATTAGTTCACTCCTCCTGTTCCATGTAATCCGCTTCAATTCCAAGCCGCGACTCCCGGTTCCACATCCGCATTGGCGCTCTGCGCTAACGCTCCTTTCTTCTCATCGTCGCCCCCCAAAGCCATGCATCCATCCAGCCGCAGACCGTTCAACAACACCGATCTCCCCGCTGAACAAAGCGGGGCTGTGAAAAATGCTGCCCATTACAGGCACAAGACACAAGCGCCCCGGGACTGTCCAGCAACTGGCGCCGACATTCCTACCAGTCAAAAACAGTGCTGGTATACCCATGCAGCCGAGAAGGCGCAACCACCAAGCACAGAGTCTCCTCCTTGATGAATGTCGTGGCCAAAAAATGCTGAAAAAAGTCCACATCAGGTCCACACGACGTAACAACAAACACAAAGTGACAAAACAAACACAAAAACAACAAAAAAAGCAAGGCTCATGAGAGCACTTGCTGACGGCTGCCTACTCGGGCGCCATCTTGACAGAGAATGTCCAGATTGTGGGATAATTTAAAGCAGCATGTCTTTGTTTATTCAGCATGTGAACACTGAGTTGTTAACAAGCATCTCTCACACAAGGCAAAGTAAACATTGACGTTGACTAATGTAATACAGTCTATTATTGCAGTTAACTATAGGTATCGTCCATAATAGCAAAAGGCCTAGAAAATCTGGAGAAACCACTGCGTGTATGTGGCAAGGCCGAAAACCAACATTGGATGCCCGTGACATTGGATCCTGACATCAATGTGTAATGGATATCACCTCACGGGATCAGGAGACATTTCAGACAACCAATGTACAGTTCGGCGCTACAGCCCTAAGTGCATCTTAAAACACACACACACACACACACACACACACACACACACACACAGACACACACACACACACACACACTCTCTTTATATCATTTAGGTTAACACCTCAACCTCCAGATATTGGTAATTTATTTGGTGATATTGACAAACACTGCAGAATTGTTGGAGATGCAATTCTTTGGTCTCACCGTCGAAGCAGTATTATACTCCAAAATTACTGCACAAATTCTGTTGACTGTTAATTGTTAATGTGTTTTCAAAAGTGTGTCTTTTGTTTCTTCATTTCACAATTCTTACTGTGGCCTTTTTTAACCTCGCCCCCAACAAATACCTGTGTTAAAAACCTGCTTTTAAAGCTTATATAAATTACCTGAATTTGCAAAACAAAATTCACAGCGCTACAATTAAGTATTAACTCTAGTGAAAAATCCATAACCCTCCTTAACAATATGATGAATATAGCCAGTTACTGTAGGTAGAGATCAGACAGTTGACCCTGTTTTGAATCCACCTCCCAATCCAATGTGGATGTCCTTGCTGGAGGACAGTGTGTTTGGCAACAAAGCAGAAATGTGTTTCGACACAGGCAACCTTGCACAGGTAGCGATTGCTTAGCTGAGGCTAGTGGCCACAGTGCTGTGGAGGACAACCGCTACCTGGAGCGAAGCGTTTTGTGTGGTTTGCCCTCACCAGAGTGGACATGTTTACCTTCCTGTGTCGACTGGAAAGACGTGGGCTGGGGGAAGGATGCTAGTTGACTTATTAGTTTAAGGGGGGAAGCCTGTCGTTGCCAAAATGAAAGAGTTGGGAGGATTTAGAGAGCAGAAAATGAAGGCTAGTCAAAAGCACACAATGTCTGTTGGCAGTTTGCTGTGTTTTGAAAGGTCATGTGTGCCTTTTGGGTATTGTTGCAGTGTCTCATTCTTTTATTGTAGCTCAACCTCTGGGTTGACAACATTTTTGATGCTTTACCAATACTCTTTCGTAGTTTGTGTCTTAATATAGTTGTGAGATCCAGTTTCTGTCCCATAAGGTGATTGTTGACAAATAGGACTGCCACCTGAACACCCATTAGGCCTAATTCACAAAGAAATGCATAAAAAAAATGTTATTAATTTTATTGTATTCTCAAAATCACTGTCAGATTTGTGACACTTGGGCACCAGCCAACTTTGGCATGCAGGTGTGTCGTCAAAATTTCAGCAGAATTTAATAGTTTGAGAAGGGACATGTCACGCAGGTGACATTAAAAACCAACACAGTTCCAAGTATTTTTCACGAGCAAGAGGTGGGAGATTAACTTAATCTCTGCATCCTCTAAAACATCCGCCATCCTTGCTTTGCGATGATTCAATGTTAAGGTTTCACTGTCCTGCCAAATAGGTTTTGGTTCCGATATTTTTATGATGTGACCAATGTTTGCATTATCCCCAAAATGTAATGGGAAATATTTACGCATCATTCTCTGAAGTGAATCAAATACTGCACCAAAAACTTGCCCACCAATAGACAAACTCACATTGATTGAACCTCCATGGTGATGGTAATAAACCCATTTTCCCTTTAAAGACTATGTGGGACAAACAAAACAAAAAGATGACCAAATATATCGTAGCGTTAGACCTACTGCTCACCATAAATGCCATTTTTCTGTATTATCTACATTTCAAATTTTAATGTCATTTTATTTATCTCCTGGCATTATACAATATATCATCTTGTGTTTGCAACATGCTACTGAATGTTCAGCTGGATCAGTGTGGCGTGACAGCACGTTCATGTCAGTAGCCTCTGCTCTCGCTTCATTTGAGCTTTGTTTCCCCCCCAACAGCCCTGACCCATGCCACCGGCTGCAAAGCTATTGGTGGCTCTGTTTTTGTGGATTTTGTGTCTGGTTGGTGTGAGATCAGTGTGTGTTTTGTGCTTGTGTGTGTCCGTGTAGGTGGCAAGGGTTTGTAGCTGATATTCGAGGTAACCCACATCTTGTTGAAAGTTCTCGATTGTGGTTTACAAAAATATATACCGGTACATAGCATCAACATTTTACAAATCTTAGAATACCTTAGTTTCATTTTGTGAGGCTAGTGTTGTTATGACATCAAAATTTAGAATTTGATACTATGCTTGCCTCAATTACATCGATACTGGTACTGAAACGATACCTCGGCAAGAAATGTAATCATCAGTCATAAGTAGTGGAATAATAACTGACAGCTAACCAACTTAATTTTTTTTTTAATTATGTATTCATATATAAAATGAATTAGGATATTAATTATAACATGTTTGAGGAAAACAAAATCAAAGCGTTTGAGATCAAATGAACATAAAACATTTTTAAATACCGGATTTTCCACACTAAAAGGTCCACTGGATTATGAGGCGCATCTTAAATGAATAGCTTATTTTCAAATTTTTTTTCATACATTGGGTGTACCGCATTATAAGACGCCATCTACAATGCATCCACGAGATAGAGCCACGCTCAAGGAAACACCAACAGAACGATCAGATGTCAGTAAGACTTATTTAATAAAGCAGCGACACAGTTCACTTTACCAAGAGCAAGTTATAACATTGACTCGTTAACGTTGAACTCTCTTGCCGCTGCTCTATTTCCGTGTTCGACTGCGTAATCGAGCGCCTTAAATTTGAACTCTGCGTTGTCAGCATGTCTCTGGCAAGGAGCCATTTTGGGGTTGAAATGTGACCGTAATGACCCTACACAAGGCGCATCGGATTTTAAGGCGCTGTGAGCTTTTAAGAAAATAGAAGGTGCGCCTTTTAGTTCGGAAAATACGGTACTGCTGATAATTTTATGCACAGAAAATGGAATCGTGTAAAAAAAAAAAAAAAAAAAAAAAGTCTGAGGGCACCAAAAGATTTCTTTAGCCTTCAGGCAATATAAAATCTCACAGGATATTTAATGTTTGACATCCCAACCACTAATACTGGGTAAACTTGCCGAATGGAGGATCAAAGCCAGTCGGTTGATTACACCAGTCAACAGATTTCCAATTATCACTCGTCCTCCTGGATCTCGCTACTTTGAACTTTGGGATGTTAGCAGTTTCCGTCCAATCGTGTGTCACACAACTGGCACATAGAGACAGATAGCCATTTACATGACCAGTCGAGACTCTCCCAGCCTATCGATATGTTGGACATGTCATTGCACAATTTAGGAATTTATTGAACTGAGCAAAGTCGCCAAAGTCATCCACTTGGACAATAAAGGCCTTTCACAAATAAAAGCCACCTTTCCCTCCAGAAAAATAAACGACTCATAAATGCAATTACCTTAGGGCACAGGTGTCAAGGTCCGGGGGCCACATCATTTTAAGTGGCCCGCGAAAGCAAGTCAACGATAACAACTTCCATGATGCTTGCTAAAATCTGTACCGAAATTTCAAATTTTCACGTCATAAATCAGTGACCTATTGAAAGCATTTTCTTGTGCCCAAACCCCTCATTACAATAGTTGAATAAAGCGTTATTCTTGACTTCTTTATATAGTTTCAGTCATAACGTCCCTCCAAGGGAAACGGTAATTATAATGTGGCCCGCAACAAAAATGAGTTTGACACCTCTGCCTTTGGTGAATGAAGCTCTTTCTGACACATCAATATTAGAGTTAACTGATGAGCCCATTTGAATGATATTGCTGGTTTGGAGAGAAGCATCAAGGTCTGTGGCCAGTGTCTATTTGATTTAAGTATGAAGTCCTGTGGGATGTTGTTAATGAGTCCCTTGTGCAGTACTTCTGATGTTCCGCTGCTTGTGCGCAGGCAATTTTCAAGCCAATCATCACTTCAGTAGGCATGATCGCTCCATTTTGTTGTGTGCTTCCATATTTACGATAGAGAGTTAGATGACTGATTCATATTGCATTTGTTCATTTTGCACGTAAACACAGGTTTCCCTTTACATGAATTCTAGTATAAGGGCAACATTGTTTCATTCCAGAAAGGCATTTGTGCAATTGCAAAAATAAATGCCCCTTAGCTAGCCCGCATTTTGCAGAAATTTGGCACTTTTTTATGGTACCTGTACTTTTTTTTTCTGTGATACAGCAATGCTAACCGCAATGACGCTGTACTGCATTGAACATTGGATTCGATCCCTGAACCCAACCCTAACCTCCTTGCCTTGAGACATATGTGCCAACCGCTCTGCTGTCTCCTCAATAAACACTGATTCAAAAAGGTTACAAAACACTCAACATGTTTCTACAGCAATACAGTAATAAGCGTAACTGACACTGAACATGGGATTTTATTTCTCAAGAAAATCTGTGTGGGAGCTACTAACAAGTGATAATGATCGTGCTTTTAGAGAACCGCGTTCAAATATTTGAATTATTTTACCCCCATGAATATTAAAGGGGTTTATTTCAGAAACATTTTCTTGAGGTTATTTCAAGTGCAATTTGTGTTTGTCCATCTTTCACTCAGCAACTGGTGTCTCACCCACAGTGCAAAACTGACCTGAGGGAGGGTTGCCTATCGCCCTAGGCACTGCTGTATCCTCATTTTCTTTTTGGTCTGGTCAAGTTGCACGGTTCATCAAAGCATTTGCATCAAATTATTTTTACCCTGATTCATTTTCATTTTGCATTCTCTCGCTGTTCAAAATCATCCCCACCTTGCAAAATAGGGTCAAAGTAAATCAAATAAATGGTCCTTTTAAATTGTTCTTGATCATTCTCCATTTACCAATGTCGTTGTTACCACACCGGAAGGGGAGAGAGTGAATCAATTTTCCCCAGTGGTCACGGTGGAGAAACTAATGACAGATTGAGCGTATTTATAGGCTCGTCAAGGGAGTGAAGGGGACAAGCGTGTTGCAGTTTGACTGGCAGTGCGGTGTTTTGCTTTCTAATTTCTCAATGGTTGAAATTGATAAAGGAGTCGTACACTTACAGAAACTTAAATATGCTATTTCTCGAGATTTGCTTTCCCCATTTTCGCAGGTGCTATAAACGCAGCCTCCGGTCTTCAGGGGAAGACTTTGAGTTTGGAGTGTCTGTGGGAACTTTTGTAAGATCACTGGTACAATATTGGATGTGAGGGTGTGTCTCTATTTCAAGTGTCTCAAGTTCTTTCACACCGATACTTTTCAGTCAAACTTGAATTACCTTGTCTAACATAGTGGGGTGTTTTGGGTATTAAAAAAAATATTGTCAAAATATTTAATTCAACAAAAAAAAATTGGACTGTGTATGATGAGAAATGTGGGATTAGGCGTAGAAAAAAAAGTAGTGTGTTTCCGGTAACCCGACCGACCGAGAATTTCTACCTCAAAAAAAAACTTTACGGTCGGCATTTTTTTCAAACAACCTTCAAATTTAACACACGTAATCATTAGTTCTACCAACAGTTAACATTAGCATTACTACACCTTGTGACGAATGTTTTATTCATAACGGTACCATGCTACAACCAGTAAATTATAGAATAACCAACACTGTTTCATAATATTTTTCATAGTGATTAGCCTACAAATCTAATGACCAACTTGCCTCGTAATCGTGCCTCTCGTCGTATCTCGCCTTCGTGTTCTGTGCATACATCCCAGGTGAGTTTAGTGATACGCCCTTTGGATGACTCATACGAAAAATCAGACTGGCATTCCCATTTCTTAAATGTCGTAATTAGTAGACCTTTGTGAGTTTTTTTCGCCGCCATCTCAAACTTTCATCCGCGCGATTCCCCAGTTTGCGGAATAAAATAGCAACCCACATGCGCACATAACGTTATCTGTTGCGTCCCCCCCAACTTTGAAAACAAAACAAAACGAAAGTAAATTAGAAGAAACACACTCACACACCACACCACAAACACACATAGAGGCACAGTGAAATCGCATTGATCACACAGTCAAGTCGTGTGCGGAGACTTTAATGGTTAAACTATTTTTTCGGTACCGTTAAAATGACGCCACGGAAACGACATGCTACCGGTAACTATTGTTACCGTGAAATCCTCAGGCTTGCCGTACTTTTTTTTTTGTTTGTTTGTTTGTTTTGACTGAGAAATTTCCTTGCATCCCAAAAACGCACATTATTTGGAACTGTGCGTCCATTGGCGGCGAGCGGGGGGTTCAATGTCTCCTTGTTTTATGTTTTATGGTTATTTTGTTTACATTTTTGATGGGGGTTGGGGGATTAAAAAAAAAAACTTTTTCCGACCTACCGACCCTATGCTGAAATTTAATGTTACCGGAAACACACTACTTTTTTTTCTACGCCTTATTAACATTGGCAGCACAGACCATCCCTCGAGCAGAGAGATTATGTTGCTGCAATTTTGTGAATCCAATCAGTGACGTCATTAAACGATCAGCAAATTATGTCTTTACAACCGATCACTGATTTTGCATTAAAAAAAAACGAATAAATATCTGCCGATCCCATGCAGACGATCAGATCTGTGTAAAGTCTAGTTTTTGGAATGCGTGAGGAAGCCAAATTATCTGAAGAAACCCACACATGGGGAAAACATTGAAACTCTCCTACACAGGAAGGCCCGAGCTGACATTCGAACCCAGAACCTCTCCACGGTGTGCCAAATATAATTTTGTGTCATTGTAATGAATTAAATGAATTTATCGTTTACTTGGTTAACCATGTAATGCCATTTTTTTTTTTTTTTTTTTTTTTTGCTATAGATTGTTGCATTGTTCATGTTTTAGGAAGATGGTTTTGTAAAACATCAGCGACAAGCCCAATTGGTCGCGGCTGCAGTTACCATGCCTTTCCGGTTGCCACATAATTGTCACATCTTTCTCAACTTCTCACGGAGCTTTCGTTGTTGTGGTTTTCTGTCCGGCTATTGTCCCCCTTTGTCTGACAGTTGAGATTTTGGAGAAGTCGTGGCTGAAGATGGCCTATTTGGTCACAGGTCTTTCCCAATTCTCTACACATCTCAAAAACGACATTCACAAACATACTTCAACGCAAACATTTATTCACGCACACAGTTTTATGGAGATGTCACATGTAAAAATGGCACACAAAAATTGTGGCTCATGACGTTGGACTCTTCGACCCATCATTAAGAATCTGTTGGCCTGTGATTAAATTAAACGTCAGTCGGTCATTGCAGCCTGCTTTGTATTAACTACTCACATTTTTTTTCTTTTCTTTTTTTTTTTGCCGTAACGTACACAGCTTCACATGAACGGTTTCCCTATATTTACACGACATATCTTGCTTCAAGAAAAAAAGCTTGCTCCTTTTGCGTGACTGTCAAGAGATTGTCCCAAAGCAAGTGGTTGTAATTTGTGGCCTTGCCGTGCTCTTGCACGGTAAACAGTGACTCAGGAGCTCAGGAATCTTAAGAGCTATAAAATAATTGTAGGTTCATCCCAAATGTCCCTATGTGGCTTATTGCCTCAGCTCACCATTCGAAGCTACACACACACACACACACACACACACACACACAGACACACACACACACACACACACACACACACACACAAAGTTGTTTTCCCTGCCGCAGTTGCAGTGTAATGTTTACCACAGCCCTCGAGTCTGTTCATTGCAGTCGTTATTCACGAAACAAAGATGTTTGTGTCCTTCAAATGAAGGCGAAGTGCCTGTTAAGTGTGTTTGTGTTGTTCATAATGATGGAAATTTTTGTAATTGTCAGGGAAATTCGTATCTGATTTTACTCTGAAAAATAGTGTTTCATCAAAGATAATCTTTGGAATATCATCAAAACTGGGAACTCTTTACTGCGTTACTAAATCTACTCATCTAAATCCTTTTTCTGAGTGGGGAAAAAAAACAACATTAAAACTGAAATCTTGGGTGTTTTAATTGTTTTAATATGTTTTGGGATGATGACTTTTTTTATTATTGCAAAAATGTCACGACAATTTTATGTAACTTTAGGGATTGAATGGCATCTAACTCATTTTTCTGAAGTAGAGAGAGAGTTTCACAGTCTTTTAGCTTGAAAAATATAAAAGAAAAAATTTCAAAGAAACATTTAAAATTTACAGTTAATGCCACCTTTGAAAATGTATGCCCCTGTTGATGCTAAATCAGGGGAAAATCAAATCTATCAAGCAGATTTTTTTTTTCATAGCGCTTTTGAAAATCCTGTTGCCGAGTGATGGCGTGTCTGTTTAGTACTGTGACATGGCATTTAGGAGGAAAGCAAGTTGCCCAAAAGACATCGTCAAGTAATTGCCAGTTTGGGCTTCACTAATGCAGTGTACGACTGAAATCTGAAAAGGCCAGCCAATGCTTCCACGCAGATAAACAATTATGCGGCTTTTTTAATGGTAGATGTACTATAGCTTGGTATATGCTTCAAGATGAATTTAAATGTCACACATCTCGGAAACAAAACTAGGAAGTGAGTGTAAATTAGGAATTGGTTCTCTCAAAATGTGATTATCATTCCTGTATGCCATAACTGTTCATGACTGCTGATATATTTCCTCAGTGCCCTCTCTCCAATCCGCTACCTAAATATCATCTACTGTACAGTGTACTATTAATGTCAAACTTAATGACTGATTGTTGGCCATGGTGGCTTTGGTACAAAACAAATGGCAGGAAATGGAACACCCTTGTCTTAGATTTGCTGATACAGCAAACTGAAACTGAAGTTGCATAAAAAAGAAGGAACCGGTGAGTTGGGGAATGTGGGTTTCATCAGTCCTCAGTTTGGTTCATTTGTGATTAGACAAAAGGCCTCTCCGATCATGGCTGCACACTAAAAACAAGTGTCAAAAATAACCCAAATGGGTTTTTTTTGAACCCAGTCATGAGGTCATTATCATACCATCCTAACAGTAGTTAATTTGACTCGGCATGATGGGTTGGTCGATTAACTGCAAGTCCTTGTCGTTTGGACTATTGTACATATTTTTTGTTCAGCAATTTATCCAAAAGCTTGATCACAGCCCATGAGCAAAATGAATTCCAATACATTACAGTTCAATCTCTAAGAATAATAATGGTATTACATTGCCAATACTTATAAAACTGTTCAACTCCAACCCTTTAAGAAAATATGTTAAAAAAAAAAAATGTGATCACTCAAAAAATATATTCACAATAGAATCATCGTTAAAAATGCCATGCAAAATATTTGTACCCTCACCATTAAGTCAAGAACAAGAAGTTCAAATCAGCTCCAGACAAAATAATGAACAGTATCAATTTAAAACAACTAGTAACAGTTTCAGTGCGAATGAAGTACCAATTATCAGGAACATGAAGTTGAGCTAACAGCCTGCAAATGCCGCAGCTCAGTTTACAAGCACATTTTCCACTTTCCCAAAAAAAATCATACCACTTTGGACTTTACTGCTGGCATCTTATAGATGACAATTTGTTTAAAGATAACCCAAAATAGGTAAAACATTCAATAACCCAGCATTTGGGTACGTAGATGAAAAAACTAAACTGTATGGTTTCATCCAAAGTGAGATTGGGTGTTTGCTCTCTGAAGCCCACAATAGGATAAGCCAGGTAGAAGATGGATAGATGGATGGATGCATGTATGAACAGATGGATGGATGGTATGCATGGAAAAATACAAATACTACTGTAACTTAATGAATGTGATGAATATGTTTGGATAAGGTGTTCCGACAATGGAATTACGGATTTTCCAAGTGTGTTCATGTCTCTCTCAAAAAGTTTGCCATGTGGTTTCCATTCCGAAGAGAATATTGGTGGATGGGTATATGAATGGAAAACATTGTTTTGATTGCTCTAGTTTGTTCATTTCTCTCTTCAAAAGTTGTATATGAGGTTTCCATGCCGAGTTTTGAAGTGTGATGCCTTTCTGAAAGTTTTGTCTAATACCTTAAATCTGTAATTGTTACCTCTGGCAAGTAGTCTCTGTGACTTCCCTTGTCTTTTTTTTTTTTTGTCTGTCTACAAGATTATGCAAAACTAGCAGACAGTTTGCAATGTGACCCAAGATAAATCTCATTACATCTTGTCATTCAAAAAGGGAAGATAGAGGATCACACCAGGAGATTTCATACTCACAAAATATTACAGATAAGTCAGTTAGTCGTTTCAGTAGTTTTGAAGAATGAGTTCTTGGCCTTTGTGGAATTCTGTGCTTCAGTTTGACTGCATTTCTTGTTGATATTTCAACCTCCTTGTCAAAGCTTCAAAACTTCAGCATCGTTTAGTGAAATTCATATGCCCAACATGTTTATGAGTCCTGCTGTGGCCTTTGCCAGGTGGTTTAGCATCTGGTAGCCCACCGTTGTAGCCTTCCGAGAAAAACTCTCAAAATGGGAAAACTCAATGGGTGTCTGTCTGAAGTTGCTTAATGTTAACATGCTTTCATCTCGTCCTAGTACTCTATGGTCTTTCTTAAATCAAAGGACACCTGCGCATTGGCGTGTAAAATTAATCATGGTTTATATAGATAATCATTAACGCACATGACTAATTTTCAAGACCTCCCTGAAAAGAACTGCTTAACTGGCGCAGGAACAAAACATTCTTGGCAAACCCAGCGATCTCATCACCACTTTATAGACCTGATTTTTTTTTCCACTCTTTTTTCATTATAGTGTACTCTGTAAAAATGTCCAACCCTAATCACAAGGCACACATTGTATAGTGTATACAAACAACCACTCATGGACACCTAGGAACAATTTCAAATTGTCAATTAACTTACCATGCATTTTTTTTTGTGTAGCAGAAGACCAACTACCTGATGGGAAAGAAAAAGGCTCCCCCATGCTACTCTATTAATTTTACCCTCTATGGTTTTACAATTTGGAATTCAAACCAAATATTAGCTTTTTTCCTCCTTTGACTCACTACTAAAAAAGGTCCAACTTCTACAAGGTGTATTATGATAAAATTATCCATCCATCCATCCATCTTCTACTGCTTATCCGGAGTCGGGTCATGGGGGCAACAGCTTTAGCAGGGAAGCCGAGATGTCCCTCTCCCCAGCCACTTGGGGAGGAGGAGCGGCTCAACTTTGAGCCCCTCCCGGATGACCAAGCTTCTCACCTTATCTCTAAGGGAGAGCCCGGACACCCTGTGGAGAAAACCCATTTCAGCCGCTTGTATCCGGAATCTCGTTCTTTCGGTCACGACCCATCGCTCATGACCATAGGTGAGGGTTAGAACAGAGATCGACCGGTAAATTGAGAGCTTCGCCTTTTGGCTCAGCTCCCTCTTCACCACGACAGACCGATACAAAGTCCGCATCACAGCAGACGCTGTGAGGGGAACAAATTATGAGTCAGGGAAAAAAGAATCTACAACAGATCTGCGATGTATTTATTTGAGAAATATGCTCGTCATTTCTCATAAAAATTGGTATTTAAACATTGTTTTATGATTGCTTCTTGTTTCATTAGTTTCTGTAGGATCCCTTGTCCATATGTTGTCTAGAAAATCATTGACCACTGCCGTCTTGCGGCTGTAACATTGAATATTACGGATATTTAGAAACAAAAAAAAAAAGCCGGTGGCTACTGTGGCGTAATGCGCCACCGATTCATGAGCAGTGGAAGCTAGCAGATGCGTCTAATGCATCTTGAGGCTTACCCCGATCGCTGCTATTCATATCAGCGGCGAATAAGAGCAGTGACACAAAGTGTTCCCAGAATATTGGGTAGTATGCGATTTACATCTGGTGTGATGTGCGCATGAGTGGCGGGAGAGAATGCAAGTGAGGAGAGTGTGAGTGTGCAGCAGGTGCGCTGAAAGTCAGCCATCGAACATTTTATTCCGCTACCAAAGTGCCATAGCAAATTGTTTGCAGCTGAAATGGTATGAATAAACCCACAGTTGAATAAACAATATGACGTCATGTCTCGTCTTCGTTATGTCTCATCTTCAACTGTCTTTCACCATTGCTGTTATAGTCACAGAACCGAGAGGCGCCCTACCAGCTCAGTGAGCCAAATACAGCCATAAGTTGACAAAACCTGAAAAAGTATCTGAACAAAAGTGAAGGTTCTTTTCTCTTTTAATAAATCTATTAATGCTCAGATACACCCGCGTTGCAAGACGGAGAGATACCGCCGCTCGTTCCTACCGACTGCTGTCAGGCTGCTGAATAAAAAATGAATAAATAAATGAATCATAGAATTATTTAAATGATATGACAACATATGTGAATAGTACTGTGACTATTGTATTATATTGCACTTAATTATTGACCTTATCCATGTTTGTATTTATATTGCACTTAATTGAACTGTGTTTTCTTTTCTCTTCTTTCTACCCACAATCTTGCTGCTGAAGGCTGTAAATTTCCCCAGTGTGGGACAAATAAAGGATATCTAATCTAATCTAATCTAATCTAATAACCACTATGCGCTAACACTACACTGTGCCGTTACTGTATTTTGATTGTAAGTCAAATTTATTTCTCCAACCTTTAATCACAAAAAAAGTCTCAACGGGCCTCACGTCCACAGTTGACAAACATAAACAACATCCTCTGACCTTAACCCCACTGGAAGGCAAGGAAAAAGTCAAACACAACCTTGAGAAAGGGCAGCAGATGGGGGGGAGTCCCCCCCCCACCCCCCCTTCCAGGATGACCAAGCTGCAATGGATGCCGAGTGGGCAACATTTAACACACTCTGGTCCCTATACAATGTTAGTTAGATAAATATAACAGTCAATTCAATAAGATGAAGAGCTGCAGGAAGACGCCCGAATAGAAGTGAGTCTATTCGTGTGTGTGTGTATGTGTGTTTTGCAAGTCGGTCCCTATCCCCAGCAAATTGCAGGGAACAACTGCACTTTGAAGCTCGAAGCTAATTACGGTTATTTGGGCCCGAACGATTAATCAGCCAGCCCATTATATCTCAAGAGTAACGAACATGCTGGCAAAAATGACATCCATGGAGTTTCAAGGTGAAAATCGCTGATGGGCAAAAAGAACATAAAGGGATCAAGGGTAGTTTTGCTTGTGAAATAAAACAGTTGAATTATTACCAAGCCGCGACTTTGCCGCCAAACCATCGACATGCTGGCAGCACCACTTCAAAGCCCGAGTAGGTGGGGCTGAGAGGGTGCAGGAGTTGCCACCGTTACGCCAATACCGAAACCACACATCAAAATAACAGTATAATAATGATAGGGTTGTACAGCACAGTTAATGTTTTTAATACTACGAATCATATTGTTATATGGTCATACAGCACTACACTGTCACAGGATGGACCTTCATCCTTTAATTCAGCACGGGAGCCAGTTTAGTCCTTGGGCCCGATACTCATCCCAAGGCATAACATGAAAAAGGCTGTTCATGCTCGAAAACCTTACAGTATTGCTTTATTAAAATGATGCTGCAGAGAAGAGCGGGCCAAAATAAATCCACAGAGATGTATTGCCAGTTACGGAACAAGTTTGATTTCAGTTGCATCCGCCGAAAGCGGCCCAACCTGTTTCCAGCTTTCGGGGGAAGTATTTTTTCACAACAGCCAGGTAGCTTTAAAACATATATATCTTTTTCCTTTAATAAATAACTTCTCCATTTAAAAACTTTGCTTACAGAGGTTATCTTTGTGTGCAATTTACATTTGTTTGATGATTTTGGACATTTAATTGTGGAAACTATGCAAAAAAAAGTAAGAATTTGAAAAGAGGTCAAATATTTCAATCAACAGTGGCGTTCCCTCGGGGGCTTCTCTGTAGGTGCAAACACTATCAGAAACACAGACCAACATTTACAACTTGAATGAAGTGGAAATAATTTATTTACAACAGTTTTTTGTCTTCATTTCATTGCGTATGTCTTTGCCACGCGGCTTACAGTCCTTTGTGGGTTCATTTTTTATTTTTTGGGTCAGTCAGATTTGGTTCAGCTACTATCGCTTCTGATTAGTTCAGCTCTATGTGCGGCCGAAGGTTGATTTACGATGGAGGATGATATCAGACCATGATTGAAAATTCACTTTCAAGGCCTACATTTCAAGAAAACTAGAATTTATGAGGCTGTTTCACCCAATGCTGCTTTGCGGAGTGGCTTGTTTTCAATCTGGATTATGTGATAGTGGACAATGTAGCATACGCAATATGGTAGGAGCTTCTGGATTTGTGACTGAAGTTTTTTTCTTTTTTTTTGTGTTCATATTGATAAAAACATTATTGTGAAGTGTACTTCACAATCAACAAATAGTTGATTTTATTGCTATAAAGAATAACTGTTTTTTTTTTCTTTTGGTAATATGCTCAAATATGTGAAATGCTCTTCTTTAATGCCACACATCAGACTCTTTCTGTCAGGTGTATGAATGAAGTCCAGACAGAATGAGGATTCCAAAAGCATAGACACAGATATGACGTTTTGATCAAAAAGATATTTATTAACAAAAACGCAAGACTGACAGAGTACAACTCAGGACGCTGGTAACAAAGAGCCCGGATAAGGCGAGGACAAACAAAAAGCACTTGCAAAAGGCAAGGAACAAGATGAACGTAAATTGCTTATCAGCTCAAAGGACAAGAGACTCCGATACACAATGAACACAAACCGAGAATATATAACAAGGCAGACTTAAAAGAACCAAAATACAGTAATGCCTCGGTTTTCGACCATAATCCGTTCCAGACGGCTGTTTGAAAACCGATTTGTTCGAAAACCGAAACCACGCTCTTTTTAAAAAAAAAATCTTTATTGAACACTTCTGCTCACAATGGAACGCTACTGACTGCACTATGAACAAACGAGGCAGAATCTATGAGGCAAAAATGTCGAGAGACATCTACAAAATAAGCACCGGGAGGCAGACTCGTGAGCTAGGCTAATAATCCGACAGTCAGTTGTCGGGTGGCCTGTCTTTTAAAGCAGACAGGTAACGAGGCCAGATTTGAGACAGGTGCAGTTGTGAGGGAACGCCCACTCTCAAGCTGGAGACTGCAAGCAAACAAGACAGGATTATGACACTTTCGTATCAATGACTGTGGGTGAGAGTGCTTGGAAGGGAGACTACACAGACAATCGTCTGTGAATTTGAAAAGGTGTTTTTAGGAACATTTTAGTAATGCACTCTGCAGTGTGAACCTAGCCCTAGTTATCTATTGTTTTTTTGGGGGGTCGGGTTGGGTGGGGGAAATATTGTGAGATGTTGGCATTGTTAAGAAGTATATTACATCACTAAATAATCAGGGGCAAGGAAGTCCAGTTCCTCAAGAGCCATATCCTGCCTGTTTTAGATCTCTCTCTACTTAACACACCTGATTCAAACGATCAGCTCATCAGCAAGCTCTGTAGGAGCCAGAAATGATCATGATCAATTGAATCAGGTGTGTTGGAGTAGGGAGAGATCTAAAACAAGCAGGATATGCCTCTTGAGGATATCTGGGTTTTCCTACCTCTGAAATACCCACTGAAGGCCCAGGTTCAAAACACAGTGCCCATCACGGTTTTCCAAGGTATTGTTTATGTCAGGAAGCAATAAAATCGTGCAGGCCTTAAAACATTTGCGAATGGTAAATGATTAATTTAAGGGACTTCTGAAAGGATTTCAAATTTATTTAGAAACAAAAAAATAAAAAAAAAAACAGCCATACGGAAGGGAGCCATGGAGTTCAAATCATCTCTCCAATAACTAGTGACCCCAACGTGATTCTCTCATAGCAAAGGTCACACCCTACTCCTGTCTCCCTTGGGGATTTCGATCCACTGTCACCCCCACCCCCCTTAAGCCACCCACGCTATTTCTCCACATGAACATTCCCACCTACCTGCTTGAGCTTGAAACCCCTGCAGAGCAGGAGTGTATTCTCAGGAGCGCATCCACTCCACCACCCCCCCTTTCCTGCTCTTCTTCCTCCGTCCCCAACACCATTCTATCCCCCCCCCCACACACACACACACACAAACACACACACAAACGCACTTCCCCACGCCTCCATGGAATTACTTCCATCTGGCCTACTTTCCGCCCTCGCTGTATATCAAGTTGTACATTGCATGTTGTTTTTCTCTAACACCTTCAAATGTTCATCTTCCGAATGCTCTGTTGTCTTTTCAACTTTAGGGTCATCCGGTTTACCTTTAACTGTGGAATATCTGAAAGCGGAAGCTTTCTCTAGTCTTCCCATCTCCAATCAGTAATATTCTGCCACATCAACAACATCAAATCACATATTTGGGATACACTTTTAGATAGAACGGGCAGGATTGTGTGTCGTGATTTGTAGCTGTGTCATAATATAAGCAGTTGAGGTCATAGTGTCATTCTGAGATGCGATTTGATTGCCTGCTTCTGTCATTTTAATCTGACTTTGGTGAACGCTTGAATCTTGAATAAAATCTAACTACAATATGTGTCAGTAATTTATAAAACATAGATTTTATTTTATTTTTTTTTATTATGATCCTGGAGGAATTAAATTACTCTCTCTCACCTCCTCACTTATTATTGCCTGCTCTGTAAACTGTATGTCAAATATAGTCGCGACATAATAAACACCACAACTAAGCGGCCTCATCAAAGGCATATACAGAATTTACATCATTGAGAACATATATTTATTTACCTCAGGTATTAAAAAAGTATTTTTTTTTCTAAAATGAAATACATTTGCGATTGCTCAGAAAGATGGTCATGAGTGCCGTCATTTATGTCTTGAGCCTTATTATTCGTAATGTCATTGAGTTTTTAGAATCCACGGTTTAGGACCATTACCACCGCCATCACCACTAAGTGCCATTTCCCCCAAATAGGGGGCAAGAGGTTCCATTGGTCAAAAAAAAAAAAAAAAAACCCTCTCATGAACAGTGCAGTGGGACAAAAATGCCCCGCAACACTGTCAGCGAAGCATGATTAATGTAATTACAATTATTGCCTCGAGAAATACCACTATAACCAAACCATTGCACCACTGTCTTCATTTGAAATCTCATGTTTTCAGCTTCATGTCTGTCGTGAGCTGCATTGGCTTTTTTCGAGATCTGTTCAATGTGACATCAAGGCACAATTGCTCATAAAACATCGATAGAGTTGGGATAAAAAGATGCCAACACTAGTGATCAGATGCAACTTATAGCAACTGTAATGAGAATGAACATGCGGCAGCCAATCATTCACACCCTGAATCACATAATTCATGTCATGTTCCACATGCAAGTGATCATACTTGACTCACCCTTTGTGGCCAGTAGCTCCAGCATTCCACTCTTTGCAAAATGCACAGACAACAAAGGCCACGACATGTTAACAGTGACACAATTATTAGTGGCACTTGGCCACAGTCACTCTTATGACTTGTTTCAGTGAAATATGATCTGCTTGCACATATATCAAAGACACATCCATTAGTCATATTGTACTTGTTCCAAAGAAGTTGGATTTTGGCTGGGTTCTCATCTCCATCAATGGTGTATTTGACAAACAGTTGAATTTACTGCTATAAACGGAACATAATCGTCTGCATTTTTTTTTTCGGCAAGATAAGACACGGCACTTGTGGTTTAAATTTCTAGATGTACAGCCAAGAATTATATCCCATGGATAGCATCATAAAATTATGCAACAGGTTCAGTTGAAAGGAATTTTTGTTTTTCCAAACATCGTAAAAATATCATGTCATTGTATGTGTTGGGAAAAAAAAGTACATTAGAGCTTCTCTATTATAGGTTACCCCTACCTACTAAAACAATTGATGGCCAACTTGAAAATTAAAACACTTGAATGTATTTTTTCCCCTTGACCATTTCACCGCAAAATGAATTGGTTTGCTATCCCCCCCCCCCCCCACCCATCCCCCCAAAAAGCTTTTTTTGGGGGGGGGGGGAACCTTTTTATTCCACTGTGATGTAGTAGTTACGACCACATTTTTAACAACAAACCTGTTTTTGTCACTGACTGATTACTGGGCAGTTCTTCAGTCTACTTTAACTTTTTTTATGCTCTTGTGCCACACCCTTTGTAATTACACATGCCATCAAACGAAAAACCACAACATACACTTTTTTTTTTTTTTTTTGGTTTGTCAGCACACTCCTCAAACAGAACTTAGGACTTGAGTGTTAAGGTGTGTTGAGGTCCACACCATGGCGTTGAGGTGGTGCATGTGCGTTCTCTAATCCACTGCACATTGTTTTCATGACAGATTTAATCCTTGGCATTGACTACAGCTATGAGCCAGCATGGTTAATCATCCACCAAACTTGTCACACCACAGTGTAAAGTCAAACTATGAGATGAGGGTTTGTTCAGAATGAGCGCTCGGGAGAAAGGGAGACAGGCAGAGGAAAAGGCGGATAAATACTTCAGATAAGGACGTTAGGTCCTCTTGCATATGCGTGCCATTTGGGTTGTGATGATTTGTGCTTGCCCAGGCATGTTTTGTACTTTGAGGTCGAGGGTGCAGGATTGTCATGGCCCCTGGAGTGCACCCCCGCCCTACTCCTCCCCGCCCCGCCAGTGGCAGCACCACCACATCATTAGCAGTCGTGTGCGCAACTTTCTTTCTCAATCTAAAACATTTCATGTCAAGGAATGGGCTGTTTTGGCAGCTCCCACCTTGACCTTGATGATAGCAAAAGTCTATGTATCTATGTCAAACCGCCAAAGGGCCGACACAAACGTAGGCTAGGTCCGACAAGTATTATTTAACATGCTGTAACATTCTGTCTCCATTGTGGAACACAGAAGCAAATGTGGTGTCAGTGTGCTCGCAGAAGCTGAGACGTGACTATGTCCGCAAACCACTGCTAAAAAAAAAATAGAACATCCATGATGTTTTTCCACCATCCATTTCAATTAGATTAATTGCAGTCAACACATTTCTTTAATCGCCAAATGAATCAATGAAGGGATTGGCTTTACACCTTTTTTTTTCCTTCCCCCTCCAGTGAAGGCCCAGAAACCTTTTAGTGACAATGTAACATCCAAAAGGGCAGGAGTGAAGTTCTAACAATCTGCTGAGGCCTTCAGGAAGAAAAGTCTAGAGCAGGGGTGTCAAACTCATTTTTGTCGCGGGCCACATTTTAGTTACTGTTTCACTAGGAGGGCCGTTAGGACTGTGAAACCATATAAAGAAGTCAATAATAATGATTCATTCAACTATTGTTTAAGTTCTTGTAATGAGGGGTTTGGTAACAAGAAAATACTTTGAATATCTCTCTTATTACATATGAGAATTTAAAAATGTTTCTAAAGAAATTTTAGAAAAGATCATGGATGTTGACATAATTGATCTGCTTTCGCAGGCCACATAAAATGATGTGGCGGGCCAGATCTAGCCCCCAGGCCTTGAATTTGACACCTGTGGTCTAGAGCACATGTGCGTGTGTGTGTGTGTGTGTGTGTGTGTGTGTGCGTGTGTGTGTGTGTGTGTGTGTGTACCACAATTCTACCTTTAGCCATGATGTGATGCGGGTTTCCAGCTAAGGTAAGATATTTTCAACTAAAAAGAAAAAAAATTGTCTTTAGGAACAGAAGTTTCGCGCATTCAGAAATCAATCTGACGCCATATCGCCTCGATGAGAGTATTTGTTCGCACGCTCCCCTTCCACAGATTGCACAAATGCAGCCGATTTTGTAAAGCAATCAGCAGCTCGTGCCTGAACTGTTGGCTTTCCTTGGACTCTTTGACACTTCTTTTGTTGTGCACTCTCAATAAATGAATGGCACATTTGAACAACACATGAGTTTCCGAACTGTCGGAGTGAAGCAGTGCATGAAGGGTATTTCCGAACGCAACCCACAATTAGGAAAGAGGGATTTTGGAGGGCAAGTTTTTTTGTCTCAGTTTTTGTAAATCAAATTTCACCCCAAAAATGTGACTTTTCTCCAGTATGACCAAAATGTGTTTTTTTTTCTTCTTTCACTTTTTAAAAAAAATTATCATTCGTATGACGTAGCGGCCCGGTGGCCCAGTGGTTGGCGCGCCGACCTCACAGTGCAGAGATACCGGTTTCAATTCCAGCTCCGGCCTCCCTGTGTGGAGTTTGCATGTTCCCCCCAGGCCTGCGTGGGTTTTCTCCGGGTACTCCGGTTTCCTCCCACATTCCAAAAACATGCATGGCAGGCTGATTGAACACTCTAAATTGTCCCGAGGTGTGAGTGTGGCCGTGGCTGGTTTTTCGTCTCTGTGTGCCCTGCGATTGGCTGGCAGCCGGTTCAGGGTGTCCCCTGCCTACTGCCCAAAGACTGCTGGGATAGGCTCCAGCACCCCCCGCGGCCCTTGTGAGGATAACGCGGATCGGAAAATGGATAGTACGACATACAGGACGAAAAATTTGTCAAGTTATGTTTTTTCTATTGTAGGCTTGTCTCTTTCGGTTCTTTTGCTCACTTGAAAGTCTTATCTCGTAATCATCCATATTCAGCACCCATGTGTTTTCAGTTCACTTGAATGGTTGTGTGTGCCGAATGATTGGGACTTACAGTCAGTCCAATGTGTACCGTGCTTCTTGTCCAAAGTCTTCCGCTTGCCTCTGATCCTAAACAGGTTAAAGTGGAAGCAGATGTATTGATGGAATATGAATTAATTCTACCTTTGATTGAGAATCATGACATCCTTTGATTTGTTGATTTGAAGTTTGGTTTTACCTTGCTTCCTGTTGTTGCATGTTTAGAGTAGGAACATGAACAGCAGATGTGCACTCAGTCCGCATTACTTCCAAATAATGAGAAACCATTATTTACCCGGACACGAAACAGCATGTCCTCATTTAGGGACAGACATTCCAGACGAGTCAGACTAAACATTGAAATTCACTTGCAATTTTCACTTTTAAAGAACTGTGACATGATACATTCATGCTTCTGGTTCTAAATTTGCCTCGTAACAGTCATTTGTTTTACGTTATTTGAAAAATTATGTGGTTACTTGCTCCTGAAAAAGTGGGAATGTTACATACGCAGAAATGATATTCTGTTTTGATCGAATCTCGCGCAGTTGTGAATATACACAGCTTCACTTTCATAATTTTTGTAGACATCACGTTTGATATCCAGAAACAGTTTACTCCTTCTTTTAATGATTTCATGTTGGAATTTTCACATTGTCAATTTCTCATGATAAAGAATGTCATTCATATACTTTACTGCGTGTACTCAGAGCTGGCCTAGGAGCTGGAGATGTCCTTGCACAATTGTGCTGTCAGTCAAGCCAGCCCATTACATCAGGCATGACATTTAAAGTTAGGCGAAGAAGGCGGACAGTCCCTTTACCTCCTCCGTTCCAGGCCTGCAGTCGAGCGCCTGTGTTGCCTGTGCGGATGAATGTGTTTTTGTGTGTTTTGACTTTGGCCAGGCTTGGTCTGGCATAAGGACAGCTGTCACATCTCCAGCCTGTCACTTGAGACACAGAGGAGATGCCAGAGGCCAGGGCATCAGGAGACACAAGGACAGACGCAGAGGAAAGAGAACTCTGCTTTTGTGTATGTGCAGCCATGTGTCCGAAAGAGTAACGGGGGATGGAAGACGTGGGGTGGCGGCCGTGAAGGGGTTGACCGGGAGGCACCCTCTAACCTTGATGTCCGCAGAGTGCGGCGCATTATTCACCCACCACTTTCTTAAATCTAGCCCTTGAGTAGTTGAGTCACATTCTCTTAGGGCAGGTAGTAAATACTTCTTTAACGTCCGACCATCTCCCCTGAAGGACGCCTTATTTTTTTCCTCGCAATCCGCTGACCGGGTGCTCACTGCTCATTACTTTCCAAAGAAAAGTTTGCCTTCATTAAGCTTGTGCCTGTGGAGTTGAACCTTTTTTTTGTTGGTTTGTTTGCTAACATTTTACATTAGCGAGCAGCTGCTGTCCTTCTGTGTAGTTGGTTAATAGGACTTAAAGGACACCTATTACGCATTTTTTGCGCGGTGGGGGGTTGTTTTGATATATATCTATAGGTGCATTTCCATTCACCTATTTTTATTCGAATTTTCAAGAATTGCAAAAATAAATGCTAGAAATTCGGGAAAGAAAAGGCCTAACATTCTCCCAAAAGAAAATGCAAGTTTTGGCGATGGAAACGGGTTTTGTGAATAAACAATGACAGGACTGGCTACCACGTCTCACGTTTTGACCCGATATTACGTCACACATAGGTATTGTCTTGAGAAAATAGCAGTCGATGACAAAGTATGGTATGACCGAGGACACAAATAAATTGAAATATTTCTGGAATTAATAAAAGAAGCGAACATAACCGCGGGAACGCCCCTACGTTCCTTCACAGACGGAGAGCAACACGAGCGTCTACGACAGTATTCTTAACCCATATGCTGCAGTCGATGTAAATAAGTTTATATAACGCAACATACAATTTTACAAAAATTGTAAAAGTATTATTCCTGAATATTTATTTTACTTTCAACCACTCGACATGTTCAGTGGCATCAGTGCTATACATACACATGTAGTTCTTATTTTTTTCTTTGTATTTTTGCCCTCTATGGACAATAAAAGTGGTATTGTGCTATGACCAAAACATAAATATAAATCTATATAAGTAAAACATGAATTGGAATATTTCATATCACACAATTTTTATGCTTTGTCTTTGATTTAAAGATGACAATACGCAAAAATCTACAAAAATTGTAGAAATTGTAACACATGGGGTAATTACACACATAAACAATCTTCTTTGTTGTCTCCTTTTCATGACGGCTCGCTATGCGGTGAATGCTGACAAAATTGTGACCACAGTTGTTCCAAACCACGAAAGCTTGATCAGCAGTCTGTCCATGATCACTTTTGTTGACAGTCAGCCGAGTGTCTTGTGGCCTAGAGACGCACTCATCTGACGTCGTCTCTTGGCGCACTCTCCTCTCCTCTCAATATTTGCAAAATACTAACAAATGGAAACGGGAATGAGTGGCATGTTGGTTTTACATATTTTGTCAAATTGTGTGTTAAAAAAATCGAAATATGTGTTGTTATGACACCCTGAGAATGTTTATTTCAAGCCTTTATTTGTTTCGGTTTTGATGGTTATAGCAGAAAATGTCTTGATCCGTTTTGTTTTATGTTGTCTTGCTTTCTTGTGGTTAATGTCTTGGCCTCATGCACTTGATCTGACATGATTGACAGAATCATTATTGTTAACATTATTGAACTTAACATGATTCATTTTGTACAGAACAACTGATGCCTCAATACCACTTTTTGATACCTGATACCGATACCAATACTGCAGCCTCGAGGATCAGCCAATTTCAATACTAGACCTAGACAATTCTTTTTGTCCCTCCAAAAGATGTTAATAATATGTGTTTGTAATTTGCTTGATCCTAAGATCGACAAACACCATGTTCACTATACAACTGCTCACGAGATGAAAAAACATGCAATTATGGCGACAGCTCATTTGTGCATGTCATGCAAATTGAATTTGAGTATGTATGATATGAATAAAAAAAAAAAAATCCAATACCGACGCAACTATTTTGTCCTGAATCGGACTCTATACTGTTCCAGTGGATCGGATCGGACCATCAGAAAACAGATAAACAGGGTGCTATAATGCTGTTGCCACAACTATATTACGGTATTTGATCCAGGTGTTCCATCAACAGAACGTTATTCTACAGTAATTAAGAACTCTCACTTCCCTCCAAAAGTCAATGGCATTGTTATTTAAAAGTTTCTCAGCTTTAGAGTCAGCCCTTTTAGTCTGCTGACTTTTACAAATGAAACATTCAATTTGATGAAAAATACTTGTATCTTACATTAGTTTCCTTTTTATCCTCAACTATATAAACAGCGATGATATGCCAAAGAGTTGCTCGTCACTTGTGAGCTACATACTTGTGAGTTCCGTAAATGGAGTCTGTGCAGTGAGCGCACACTACAAAAGAGTATCAGTTTAGGTTTTTGTTTGATGAGTGATTTTAAGTGCTACACTCACATGAAATGAAGTTTAATGTAACTGCCTCAATGCTGCAGCGTTGCATTATGGTTGGTGCATTACCTGCATATATTAATTTACGGCACTGCAAGAGGAGCATGGATGTAAATATTTTACCTTAAACTACTGTACATAACAATGTACATAATAATAGTGCACAATCCTTGAAAACTGGTTGTACGACCAGACATTTTGAATGGTATTTGTCCACTGAATTATTGTCTGATTGCATTTATATCTTTTACCCATCCGGCCATCCATTATCTGATCCGCTTACCCTCACGAGGGCCACGAGCGTGCTGGAGCCTATCCCAGCCGTCTTTGGGCAGAAGGTGGGGTACATCCTCAACAGGTTGCCAGACAATTGCAGGGTTGTCTTTTACCCGCTTAAATGTTTTTTTGTTTTTTTTTTAATGTAAAATATGTGGTCCATAAGTGAATGGAGAAAAATACATGATTTCTCATGGCATTATTTGGAGAATTTTAAAACCAAGATAAGGTGACTAGCGGCATCTATTTTTTTTTTTTCCACAGAAAGCACTCAACCAAAAATACAAAGAATTACACAATTACATATTTAAAACAACCATGTAGTCTCCACTAGCATACGATGAGAAACGCCCGTGCCACGTTGGCTAACAACTAGCATCTATGTGGCAAGTATTGTCAGCCTTTAAGCAATGAAATGCTGAACACAAATGGTGCAGCAATACATGCAGCCAATATAACAATACTCACATGCACATTTTTTATCTTCTGTGAAGAATGATGAACATCACTGTCATACTGAAAAGTGAGAGGAACTGATTCTCCAGTATAGCAATATATATCCCTGTGTTTGTCCGACACTGCTGCCAGGTGGCCAAGGCGCACACGCCAGGATGTGCAGCAGGCGTGTGCACTGAAGGGAGAAAATGTGACAAAAACGGTGTGATTCTTTTTAATTGTATTTGGGCAAGTTTTGCTTCCATACACGATACATTAGAAAGGAATAGAAAGAGGTTAATGTTCAAGGGTATTTTTTTGCTTGTGTACAGCACTCATGCGATATAACTTGTGGCAGCTCTTTGCTGTCTTTTGGAACGAGATCAGTCTGAATCATTCCATGAAAAGGTTCTCCCCCCAGCAGCTTCCTTGTTCTGACCGGATTGTGTGATAGTCCCAAGAAGGCTGGCCCATGTTCTTTCTTTGGCCCTCTCACCTTCCTGTTAGTTCTCATCCATCTGTGTTCCCTGTCCCAGTAGAAAAATAAGCCTCTCTTAAATCACCTTAAAAGACAAGAACAAGACTTGACAGCTACAAACTGGAGCAAAATAATCTTCTCCCAAACCACACAGACCACAGCAGCCCCATATCTTCATGCCTGTTCCTATCTGTCCCATATCGTCAGCGGCAGAAGCCGCCGGCGCTGCTGTGAGACACAGAGCAGCCCTTGTTTACTGATGCAGACTATATTGATGTGAGCTGATTTCATCAGGCGACACTTTTGGATGCCACATACCCTGCCATCTTTCACTGCCGCTTTTCTACTCCCTATGTTTTTTTTTTGTTGTTGTTTTTTGTTTTGTTTTGTTTTTTTTTGCCCCAAATGTATTTCCTGCGACAAGGCGGACTTATTTCATCGAATAAAAGGACAGCTGATATTTTACAGCAAAAAAAAAAGAAAAACAACTTTGGCCGCTACTTTTTTGCTTGCTTTGACCACTACAACTTTAAATGCCATATTTACAGCAGGCATTTTGACATGGTAAACGAACGGATGGACAAACAAACCTGATGTATCTGCCTTGGTGGAAGTCTGTGCTGGAGGGAAAAAAAAAAAACACAACACAACTTTGGTGGGGACTCTTATATAATTCCAATGGTAAATAATACTTTCTGAAAACATTTTTTTCAAGTGTTTTCATTAAAAATGATCGTGGTCCTGAAGGCTGTCTGTTATGATGACCTTTTTTCAGGAACCCTTAAGATTATATTTTCAGTCCGCCTTCTTCCTAATTGACTTCACATAATACTTTTTTCCTAAATGTTTTTTTTCTTCCGCCAATCAATCGTCAAGTATATTTTTCCTCAAGTTCAAGATGAGTTAGTTTTTTTTTTTTGTGATCAGCAGACCAAAATCTGACCAATTAGCTCACGGGCCTGATCACATTGGAAGCCCCTTTGCGACAAACTGGTTGAACTGTGCCTCCATCCATCATGTATGGTGGTTAGATTTCCCCTCACCATGGCGAACAGCAGCAATTATAACAAATGGATGAGTTCAAACCATCTGTAAGACATTTGATTATCACTGCAGAGCCTTTGTCAAGGGAGGGAGAAAGCCCATAATATTTGATGTGAAATTGCACTAATGACAGCGCCTGAGAAGTGGCCATGCTCTAGGAAATATATCACTCAATGAGAAAGTCGAACCTCTGAGAGGCAGATGAAGACTTTTGCACGCAGCTCCGGGTGGCCTCTGTAAGCATCTCACACATGACTTGATTGGTGCTCCGAGTCATCAGCTCAGCCTCATGTTGCAGATGTTGAAACTAATGTAGCGTGAAGCAAAACAGATGTTTCTTCTGGTGTCTTTCCTCTTCTCCCTCTTGCAGTCAGTGATATTTTAGGACTTGAACAATTGTTGTTCAATTACATTATTGTCTATATTTGTTGGATTTTTTTTTTCCTCACTGAGTCGAGAAAGAAGCTTTTTATTTTTCTTCTTTATAGCACATCAGCCACGTCTTTTTGAATATTATGAGGCCATACAAAAGTTGGTCTCACCCATTTGGTTCAACCGGACAACATGTAATTGCAATTACTTGATGTCAAAGACATCAGAACCTTTCACGTATTACTTTTTTTTTCGCACACTAACAATTGGTGGCAGTATTTGAGTTTGCCAAAATCTCCTCTGCCTGCATCACATGCATGATCCATTCCAGAAATGGCAAGCGTAATTTGATGGCTTGATGATGAAGTGCTGTCTCTGTGAGTGAAAATCTTTTTGAACACTCTTTTTTTTTTTCTTATCAAACCCTTCCAACTGCATGATAATTAAAAACCCTATGTCATTGGTCCCCGTACTGAAGGAGGGCGGGCTGAGCAGTGTTTCATTTTCACGAGACAGAACTGTAACCAAAAACAAACTACCGGTAATCATTTTAGCCAGGGATTTTAAGTGTGCTGTAATTCCTGATTCTTCAAGTATTTTCGTAATTTCAGAGACCTTTCATGAAGAAGACACCTGGGAACTGTTGTAAATTGTAAATTAAAAAAGTGTAACTGCATAATGTATCGGTTACCACACAGAAGTCCAGTGTAAGTCCAGGTTATTCAAAAGTTCACTTTTATTTTTCTTTGCCTAGGACACAGCACTGGACCCAGGAGAAGATGTGGCTCTTCTCTCTGTGAGCTTTGAAGATGCTGAGGCTACTCAGGTCTTCCCCAAACTCTACCTTTCTCCAAGTATTGAACAGTAAGTACACCATTTGCAGCCAGAGCCAATGTGCTCGTATTCTGGCTCGCGATATTGAATTGCACTTCCGGGCGTAAGTCCAGAGCAACGGTGAGTGACGTAAGGAAGTAAAGAAGCAGATCCAAGCGGGATGCAACTGGTGGAAGAAAGTGTCGGTGTGATCTATGACACAAGAGACTCTGCTGGGATGAAGGAACAGGCCAGTCATGATGTACGGCTTAGAGAACGTGACACCGAAGAGACAACAGGAAGCGAGTGAACTCGTAGAGGCGGATGGATAAAGATGTTGAGATTCTCTTTAGGAGTGAAGTCGGATTGGAAGTCAGCTCATGAGAAGGGACAGCCAAGGTTAGATGAGACGTATTTAGAGAGAACAGACTAAGATGATTTGGACAAATTCAGAGGAGACATGGTGAGTATATTGTTGGAAGGATGATGAGGATTGAGCTGCCAGGCAAGACAGCTAGAGGAAGCCCTGAGAGAAAGTTCATACTGTTGATGTAGTGATAAAAGACATGAAGGCAGTTGGTGTTAGAAGGATGGTTTAGATAGGCTTTGCTAAAAAAAAAAAAAATCATAATTTAAATTTAAAAAAACGATGATGTGCGGTGTTGACCCCAAATGGGACAAGCCGAAAGGGAAAGAAGATGAATCCTGGAATTATTCTGTCATGTACAGTTGCAAGAAAAAGCATGTAAACTCTCTAAATACCTGAAGACCACTTTAAGAGAGATTCTCAACAAATTGAGAAAGTTCAGCGCTGTCGCAACTCTCCTTGGGCGAGGCCATCCTTGCAAGATGACTGCAAAAGCACAGTCATCGCAGTGCAAGAATGGTCAAAAGGTGAAGTAAAAAAAATCCCAGTGTCAGCTAAGAGAGTTTAAACCAGAGGTGTCAAACATACGGCCCGCGGGCCGGAACCGGCCCCCAAGGAGGTTCGATCCGGCCCGCGGGATGATTTAAAAGTGGGGGCGGGGGGGAATGCATTAAAGGCACAGAATGAATATTTTAAATAAAATGCAATTCCTGAATTATCCACTAGGGGGCACACTGTTTTGATCACAGTAGAAGACAACATTGTTTTGATCGGGGAAGAAAACAGCAGTCTCAGTCTGTCACCGAGATAGACCCAACGCAGCAAATGATATGAAAGCGCCAATCAATGCTTCTTGAGACCAAAACAAAGGAAAGAGATGAGATTTTGGTGATTCATAGCACAGTATGGTATCATGTTAATGGTTCGGCCCACTTGACATCTACCAAGTCCGTATGCGGCCCACAATGTGAAATGAGTTTGACACCCCTGGTTTAAACTGAAATCTTTGGCACTTGAACACACTGTTGACACGTATTCAAGTAAGACACGAAATAAAAATGGATCTTTTCGGAAGACACCACAGGAGCAATCGCTGTCCCAACAAATATTGCCACAGGGTTGAAGTTTGCAGAAGGGAACCTAAATTTTCCACAGCGCTGCTGCAACTACTGCTGATGCACAGATGAAACAAAGTTGTAAGGAAAGAGGAAGGAACGTGCAGCGCAACATGTAGGTTGTGTGCGTGTATTTTAGGGGTCGGGGGGGGGGGCAGTACGTACCTTGAGAGGCTGAGGAAGAGGGGAGGTCAGCCAAAGGTGACTGCACTTACTGTTGCTTTGGTATAAAGCTTATTATTTGTGGAGGAGTAGATGTTTGGTTTAAAATTAGGGCTATGTACCAGATCATGGCAAAAAGTCCCATCCCCAACTCCAGACTTGGCAGTCAGTTTTTTCGACAGATGCATAGTTAGCATTGTAAATTTAAAGTTGACTATATGTCTCCAAACATCTGGGTTGTTATGAAAACAGAGACTTGACACAAGACAAAGTTCATGTGAACCGTGAGCTTTGAGGAGGGTGTGATGGGAACTTAAAATTGGTTCTTTTTCTTACATACGCTGTCTAGGAGGGGTGAAATGGATGGAGAAAAAAAAGACGATTTGGATCGTATCACGTTTTTGAGTCATGTATTGGATCATTTTTCAGATCAGCAAATTCAAAGAAAGAAAACAAATTGTCCTCCTTTTGTTTTCTAAAACGCTTTTGTCCATTGACTAAAATGACAATTCACTGGAAAATGTCAGAAAAATGAACACAACTTAAAGTGCAATGACGGCATGACATCTTCTTTTCTACATGAATGGCAATGAAAAATATCTCAAGGTGCAATTTCAGGCACATCCTCTTTCTCCATAGGTGGAAAATGATTTAAAAACTAACCTATGTCCACATCGTTGAAAACAAAGAAAGCAAGCAAAGCATACCTGATGTTATAATTTCACATTATCTGTTATGACTGGGATATTCGTAATGGGTCTCCTCCACTCATCACTGCTTCTGGCACTACCTTTGCCAGATTTATGCCTTTGTCACTGTCACAGAGGAGACGTGTCTGCAGCATCGGGTATCTCATTTCCCACTTCGCTTCAACCAATTTGTGGCGAGAGCAAAAGAGGATACCGGGGATAATTTCATCTGAAATGTTCGTCTTTTCCTCCTCATAAAGACACGTTCGCCTCACTGCAGTGGGCTCATGATGGGATTTTATAACATGGTACAAGTACATTCTGCACCTGTTTAGCTTCAGCTTTTAGCCTAATAACATTCTGCAGCAAAAGGTCTGCCTCAATATGTTGTTGAGCAGCCTTCGTCTTGCGACATGCTAGTTCCATGATGATGATGATGATGATGATGGGTGGGGGGAGTTCAAGTTCCTCTACTCCTCCGCTCGCCGTGATTACCGCTGCGCTTGACTAGTTCGTGGGGATTGAACACGCTGCTTTCATGTGAACACACACACGTTCACTAATCGATCCATGGCGCATGCGCGCTCCGAACCGTGGCGAGTGATCCGTATGGATCGCGGATCAAAGATGACCCGTTGCCCCACGACTGACTTGTCTTTTCTTGTCTTGGTTGATAGAATGTATGTATACGTCTGTTAGTTTACATGGTAGTGCCTTGGTCCGTATGTGTATGAATTCATACATGCTTGTGGGTTTTTAATGTTGTGAATGTATGTTTCTACGATGATGTTTTTGTCGCACTAATGAGTGACTCGCCTTCCCGTGTGTGAGTGTGAGAGAGAGAGAGAAGAGAGAGAGAGTGCGCCAGGTATGGGCCCACACTGACCTCAGGGCCCAACGGTCTGGGCTTTCGTGCTTAGAATAATCTTGACCTGATGTTTATTTACAAGCACACGCCCCGTCGCACCAGGTTAGCAGACCTCTGCCCCTCCTCGGTTGCCAAACGCCTCCCCTCTCCCTCTCCTCGTGCAACGTTTGCTCCTCTCCTCTCTGCCGCTTGTGATTTGTCCTGCTCCAGTATCTTTACCTTTTCATCTTATCGGATGCTTTCCCCTTCTATTTCTGCCCATCAGTATGTTTGACCATTTAACTGTCATCTTCAACTTTCATTCCCACACATGTAGCATAAAATTGAGATGAAATGCACATATTGCACGCAGCGGAAAGTCAACCGAATTCTTTTCATGACTTGCAACCACCAGACCAGGTGTGTCAGTCATTTTTAGCCAGAGGGCCTTTATGACTGACATCCCAGACAAACACACATATTGGTGCTCACGTAATTTCAAAATCAATGCCTCTACAAGTGTACTAATGGCCAGTTTTTGATTGCCACTACCACAGATTTAACTGTATTTAACTGTTTATTTTAGTTTACATTGATTTATTTTTTGTGGTCAAAGCACTTTGTTATGCAGAAGAGTAAAATGTTTTCGTTCTATGAAGAACTTTACAATTAGCTTCATTGTTTTTATCAAGACTTTCTTCTCATTTGTCTTTTGTATTGGATCTACTTTATAGGTGGCCGGTTAGCCTCCACTAAATATAGCCTCTCTAACGGCAAAGCGCACGGTTTTAATTACGTCCATATTTTGAGTTTGCTGTGGCTGTGAGGGGTTCTGCTTTCAATATGCATTCTGCAAGCACTCGCAGCATACATTGTATGGATGTTACTTTTCTGCAGTTTTGCTCGAGCCTCTCCTCCTCTGCCAGCTACATGAGGAGATGAGACAGAAGGAGGCTAAAGGCAGTGTGGTGCCGCGTTTGAACTGAAGAGCTCTGGCGCAGAAGTAAAAAAAAAAAAAAAAAAAAAAAATGGTGGCTGATGGTGCTGAAGCGGAGGGGGTTGATAAATGAGGAAAGCAACAGTGCAAATGCAGAAGCTCCCTAGTAGCACTTGGAGCCAAACTCTCATTTGCCACCCTCCTCTTCCTCCTCAGTGTTCGGCTCTTTCTCTAAAGACATTTGCACATATGCATATCAAGGCCCTTTCTGAATATACCCGTTACGCGCTTTTGTGCACCTTTTTGTCAGCTGTGTGGGAGTGTGTTAATTCATGACCTGGGGCGGCTTCTTCACTGTTGTTTCAAAAAAAAAAAAAAAGATTGCATGTGCGTACGAGTTAGTTATGTGTGCATGATTGCATTAGCTGTTATTCATCATGGATGCTCCTAGATTTCACATGGGAATGTGCATTTAGCCCGCCTTTTACCATACTTGCCTTGATGCAAATGTATTGCCCTGTTAGTTTCCCCACATGTCCTTGCTGACCCTTTTTAGTCTTGTAGCATGCTCATTATCTCGACATGGGCTCTGCTGAAGAGGAAAATGTGTCTGTCTGCCATTTTTTTTTTCCCGGCAAGCTGTTGACAGACAGCGAGCATTTATCCAAGTTACTGTAAATTTTAAATGATGAAGCTTGATGAATTTAATGCAGCAGCATCCGTATTGGGCTTAATGCTCTTTAGTTTCCCAATTACGGTATTTGCGACATACATTTGCACCCTTGTTGTCTGGCCATTCATCCTCCTTCTGTCTTTCCTTCTCCTGCTACTCTGTCTGCTTTTCTTTTTTTTTACCTGATTTGTCTTTCCAGTGCTAATTTTGCCCTGCCGTCTTACCTTTCCAACCCCCCCCCACCCCTCAACCATCGCTTTGCCTTTTTTTTTTTTTCTGCGTCTGCAGCCTGTTTCCTCTCTCGCCATCTCTCACCATTTTCTATCACTCCCTTTCCCTCCGCTGATCCCTCTGGCTGATCCTCAAAGGGAAACTGGTGAGTGAGTGGGACTTAAAAGCAAGAGAAGCGCTCTGCTCTCCCCAGCAAGGTCGTCGCTCGACTGAAGCACAGAGAGGAAAGATGATATATATAAAAAAATCAACACACTGGAGAGGAGCGCATTTCCCTCTCTCATTTTGTTTTCCTTCCACATCTCTACTCTTCTCTCCCTGTCATGGCTGGGTTGTTTGATATCTTACTTTGACTCTCCTTCGGTGGGGGCTGGTATCTAAAGAGTGCTGAACAAAACTTGTAAGCCCTCGCGAGCTACAACATTGTACCTATGTTTCTATTCCCAATGGTTCCCGCTTTCTTGCTCTCTCTCGCTGCTTTTTCTTCCGCTGTTTTCAAACAGACCATCACCGTCATGTTTTCGGCCTCACAGCAAGGAAAGCAAAATATGTTGAAGTGCCCCGACCGATAGGCACCCACCTTTTTACCAGTACTGCATTGTTAATGCGTCCCAGTGCATCTGTACTTCTCTGATGGGACTGTATGTTTCTTTTTCTGAAGCAATTATTGATTTTGAGAAAAAAAAACAACTTGTTCAAGATTCATTTTTTAATATACTGTAATGTTATCAGCCAGAAGGAAATATACTCTGAAAAGCTTGAGTTTCATGATAGCAAGCGGTAACAGGTGAGAAGGAAAAAAAAAAAAAATAATCCAAGCTGCAGCATAGGCATCTCTGGGTTTTTTGTTTTTTTTTTTTAGATAAAGGTGGTGATCTGTGGAACCTCCCGCATAACAGTTTTTTGTTGGCATACTATGGCCAAATAACACACATACTAACCACAATTCAATTGAAGTTGGGATTTTGCGTTATTTTTGTCGCTCCCCCATTTCCTTTTTTCTCCATTTGTAGCTAATGGCTCTTACCGTGTCTCGCTGAAGTCCTAAAGCTTTACAAATGCCTTTGGAAACGTTTACAGATCGATAGATGTCAATTATCTTCATTTCTCATCCTGTTCTTGAATTTCTGCGAATCGTGACATTTTGTGACAGCTTTTTGAGTTTCTGGTTTAAACAAGTCTGGAGGAAATGGAAGAAAATAAAATACAAAAAAACTTCCCCATAATACTGGGTGTTCCAAAAGTCTTTGGGCACATTCGAAGTCCCCATATCTCCTGAACTATGAATGGTAGTAAGATAAAAGTTGTGCCATTTTAAAGCTAATTACATTCAATTCTTTGTAAGGCTATTGATTTTTTTATTTCTTTTCAGACCCATTAATGGCGTTCACTCAACCAGAAAAGGCGTTTTGTGTGCTTGAATTTGCAAAAACGTAATCATGGACTGTTGTTCAACGTGCATTTCATAGTGAGATGGCATGGTAAACTCATAACGGGTGGGTGCTTATGCCCAGCTAAAAGAATGGGACTCCCCTCAACTTCAGAAGATGTGATTGAACAAGTTCGAACTACTTTCCAGAGGTGGAAGAGCCAGTAGGGAACACACCATGCGATTTCTTTTTGTGGGGATTTGTGAAAGGATTGGTCTATGTGCCCCCTATTCCAAGAGACGTGGATGAGCTGAAGGCACGAATAACAGAAGCTGTTGCAACCATTGACAATGCAATGCTGGGACGCGTTTGGCAAGAATCGGCTTGATGTGTGTCGTGTGACCAATGGTGCTCACATTGAACATCTTTGAACATTCCATGTAAAAATTGAGATTACAAGCTTTCTGAATTTACCAGATGCATTTTTTATATCCTTAATAGTTTCCGAGATATTCAATGTCAAAATGTGCCCAAGACTTTTGGAACACCCTGGATAAAAAGTCAAACGTTTATATCCTTTTAAGTTGTATTTGCGTAATCTTTTGAAACCCATTACACATGAGAGCAAAATATCCACAACTTTGCATATAGTAGGTTGTGCTCTAAACACATCTTTGAACTGATTGGTCATTTAAACGATTCAAAGACTTTGTTCAAATTTATCTCTGACTCCGATTTTGGATAGTTTGATAACTTAAGTGATGTCAATGACAACAAATACCTGTGGAATAAACTACAGTGGATATTGTGAGCCAGACCAAATTGTGGTCTGGTCACCATAACGATTGTTTTAGAAGAATGAGCAAGCCTAAATAAAGCTAAACGGACGCACTCCAAAATGTTTTCGAACGCCTTGCCAATGAAGTGCAAAAGAGAAGATAACTCAACTGAACTTACTGGAGGTGTCAATCACAGAATATATAATGCTTTGATTCCCCAGGAAGCATTGGTTGGGTTCAAGTGAGCCATCATTCAGACCCTGAAATTTACAGTCATTTTCTTGACCTGGATGGCTTGTGTGGTTTCTGCTCCAATTTTATCAGCAAACACATCCATCTTCTCTTTTACCTGATTGTACCATGCCCATCAGATGAGCAGGATACATCTCTCCTTCCCCCAGAAAACCTGCTGCATTGCATAAAAGAATCGAGTGGGCACCGTCTCTGCCCCCAAACCAGATTCAGGAGCCCAGAAAACTCAACACAGAGAGACAGTTTTAGGCTGCAGTGCGCTAATGTTTGTGTATCTGCATTTGCCTTGAGGTGTCGGCTCGCATGTTTGTGTGTTCTGGATGCTTATGGATGTGTGTTTGTGTGTACATGCCTGTGTGTGGGTGAACCGTTTTCCGCGTCCCTTCTTCAGGGTCTCTCGAGGTGTTTTGTTCGCCTTTGAAAATTGTTGCATTTCGATAAGATGGTTTTCAAGGTTTTGTAAACATCTTGACACAGTCTGAAAATTGTCAGTCTGATGAAATAAATGCAGTGCTAACCGCCAAACCCACATGACACCACTCAACGCCATTGCAGACACTTATCTCTCTCTCAGCCACTCAAGTCACCCTGTCACTGTCCCCTTCCCTAGTCTCCTTGAAAAAATATTTTTCGTTTAGTGCATTTTCAGTCATGGCATTTCACATTGCACATGCATATCGAGATCTCTCTTGTGGGGTGTGTGTGTGTGTGTGCGTGTGTGCGTGCGTGTGTGTGTGTGTGTGTGTGTGTGTGTGTGTGTGTGTGTGTGTGTGTGTGTGTGTG
>NW_017804904.1:75385-79609 GCF_001891065.2 Hippocampus comes
GACGGCGTCCCCGTGGGGTGTGTGTTTGTGTGTGTGTGTGTGTGTGTGTGTGTGTGTGTGTGTGTGTGTGACTAGCCATATACAATGTATAGGATGTTGTGTAAAATGGAAAGGAAAACAAAATGCATTGATGTGAGAATCCTTTTTAGCCTACATTCAATTAAATGTTACATCTTTCTTTTAACAACATTCAATAGTAATTGTTGAAGCTTTGTTGGTGGTTTTTATTTTCCCCATTCTTGCTTGTTGTACAGCTTCAGCTGTTCTGCAGTCCAAGGTCTCTGTTGTCGTATTTTGCGGTTGTGTCACATATTTTCAATGACAGACAGGTATGGACTGCAGGCAGGCCAGTCTACGACTCCCACTTTTAAATGAAAAACCCACGCTGTTGTAACGTACAGAATGTGGTTTGGCAGTGTCTTGCTAAATTAAGCAGGTGTGTCCATGAAACATCCCAACGTCATTTGGAATTGGTGTTTCTAAATCCCTTTCTTATCATAAGATTGTGCACTCTATGTTAACGGATGAATGATGATAGTTCTACCTGTGGGCGTTTTGTGCCACTTTAGAAACGTACTTTTTTTGGTCAAATTTTACATTGGCTGACTTTCATTATACAGTCATACCTCGGTTTTCGACCATAATCCGTTCCAGAAGGCTGTTCGAAAACCGAAACCACGTTCTTTTAAAAAAATAAATAAATAAATAAATAAATCTTTATTGAACACGTCTGCAGAAGAGTACAACTGCTGTGATCGACCGTTTTCAGGTTGGTGTCAATGACTGAGAATTTACAGCGACATAAAGAAAAAAATTTTTTATCAAGCACATTTGTGTGTGTGTTTTTTTTTAATTGATATGATGACTGTCAGTTAAAACTGACTTGGGCAAACATGCTGTCTTGGAAAAACAGATGTTTACCGAACTCCGTCAATTTATCCTTGTGCAGTGGTCCTCAACTAGAAATGCTGTAGGTCCACTTTTTTTTTTTTTTTAATAAGACCAAGGTCCGGTCCCATGCACGGCGGTCATGGGGAGCAGGGCTATATGCCCATTTAGTATGGTTAAGCCAAGCTTATACAAATCAACACTCCTCACAACCAACCAATAATGGGGTGCATGAAAATAACAATTATTCACTTTGCCAGTACACAGCAAATAATGAGAGGTATTGTGTTGAGGCACAGGAACTCTTTTATTTTGTTAAGTTGTGCCTGCTTAATAATAGAAATAGCCCTTTTAGGGAAATAAGACAATTTTTACTTTAACTTTGTTAAACAGTAGTTGTCTTTTTTTTCCCTTAATTTAACAAAACAATTTAACAAAATACTCATTTTACCAAAATAAATACTAAACATGAAAACAAAAATATCCTTTTCATTTGTACAATTCCCCTTTTCACATCCCCTCTGAAATCACTGAAAAATACAGTATATCAGAAGAGGAGTTAAGAACCATTTTAAAAACTGACACAAGGGAGCACAGGAATGTGCAGTGCTGTTCTTCCACTAAAGGTGAATGCAATGTGTGAGACATGCAAATATTATTTGAGGACGCCATTGTGATGTTCATTTACCATGTTGCGGTGTTCTGCTGTTAAACAGCTGCAAAGATCCCCGGGTAGACGGGAGCAAAACTGCACACAATCGAAACCTCCCGCGATTCGTCTTGTCTAATTGTCTGTGTGCAGCTCTCCTGGACTGAAGCTGTGAGCACAACTGTGGCGTCGCGCATGCGTCTGTTTCCTGACACAATCATCCATTTTGAATGCGTGTGTGTTGGGATAGACGCGTGCTGACGCTTATGTATGGGCACACCTTAAGTTCAGAGGAGCCAATCAGCGCATCGTTATCGCCGACATGCCCTGCTCAGCCAGGGTCTCCAGTTAGTCAAACATTATACAACACACAGTCGCGCTGCTGCGGTCCTCTGCAATACATCTGTTAGTGCACGCAAAGAATAAAACGGATAATTTTAACAAGCGATCGCGGTAATGCGCAGATTATAGTTCACAAATATAAAATGTATAACGTAAAAATCACTTTATAATTTATTATTTTATACAATTTGCCGAGGGTCCGGACAGAGGAGGTCCGGACAGAGGAGGTCGGCGGTCCGGTCGTGGATCGCGGTCCGCCAGTTGAGGAAGGCTGATCCTTGTGTTTTACAATGTACTCAGTTCCTCCTTAACATAATTATTTGAGAGGCTAAAACTTATTGTGAATGATATACTAATCATCATGACTAATTTGGCAGCATTCACGCAAAACTTTACCTCTGCTGACAACAAAGTCTGAGAAAAGAGTGTTTCTTTTTGTCTCCATCAAAAGTAACAATTTCCACAAAATTTTGTACATGGTTGTGGGCACTTGAAGCCTAAATGTTTAACCCTGCAACTGGGACGTGTATTTCCATTCGTTTTGATTTCCGTACAGTGGCATATGGGATCCTGGGAGGCCACCACATTTTTGGGGGGAAATGAAGAAGGTAATCTAAATGGAATTGCTGTTGCATTCAAACATCATCTGAATTTATTCCTTTGCTTTATCTTTCACATTGGTTGATTCATGTCTGCACCCTCTGCAACGGAGCTATTAACCGCTCTCACACTGTCACTGTATACACACACACACACACACACACACACACACACACACACACACACACACACACACACACACACACCGCCAACACACCCACACACACACACACACACACACACACACTGTCACTGTACACACACACACACACACACACACACACACACACACACAAATCCCTCTATAAACAAACAAGCTGAGCCTCGTCACCATCCACCTGAGTCACACAACATAATCTCTCTGGTTGATGAAGTCACAGGCAACCCTTGTCACATTGAGCATGAGTGTGTTTATGCGTTTGTTTTCATATGTTCCTGCACACTGCTACTGTAAATATGTCATACAGTAAGCCGCGTTGCTTAGAGGGGTCATGCCAGGCACCACGTTTGCATGACTCCAGCCTGTGCGTGTCGCGGGGCGAGCCGCGCCACCAATCAAGAATGCGGACTCCAAACAGGGCCACTTGGTAAATGAAACGGTTTTCTTTCCACTCATTCTCAGGCGGACGAGGACAGTAAATTAATTTTTGGAACAATCAAATACAGCATTTTAGTCGCTGTAAAGGAAGGCCCCGTGTCGTCATCATTCAGACCAGACATTTCTAAAAAGCAGATACACACACATAAGAGAAATCTGACGACATGCAACCAAATACGAACGTCACAAAAAGTATCTGGACCTGGGATAGCACCACTCGCAAAGTTTTCCAAGTTTGAAGCAGTCAGGTTTTTTTTTTTTTCTTTTTTGCATGCCAAATTTGTTTTTGGGAGCGAGCTGTGCTCGATGGCGAAATTGATTGCTCTGCCTGACCTGTAACTGTGTCACTGGCAGAGATGAATTACCAAAGATACATGATTAGTCATAAATACAGAATAATTTTCAGACCATTTCAGTGAAATTGTATAATTTCCAGCGGCACACTTAATGTTCTCCAACAGCGACACAGTGGTTGGGAATCACTGTATGACCCTGTAATGTAACCAGAAATTCAACGAGCAGTCTTATGGACTGTGCCAGAATAGTACCAGGACCAGTGTCACAAAAGCTAATTTCAAACCCTAACTGCAAATGTAGTTTTCCCCTTGAATATTGGCCAGCTGATTTACCAGCGGCGGACCGGTGGTTAACTGGTTAGTGCGTCGGCCTCACGGTGCAGTGTGTGGTATAATCTCTCAGCATATTAGTAGTGATGATTACGAAGAAGGGGGCCATCAAAGGACCATTTTTTTAAAAACACGGCTCACTTTGGCAATGACGTGACTATTTTAAACTCAGCGAAGTTCTCTTCTAAAATGACATGTTAAATTACAGAGAAGTTTTTTAGCTGATGACTGAGCACGAGTAATGCAACTGTTCTTAAGATGCCTGACTTTGATTTATATTATTAGAACGCTGCTTTGCTTTGTACTGTAGTTTTTACCTTTTGATTCTCTTGGGGTATTCACCCAACACTATTGGTTTTTTTTTTTTTTTTCATTTTGTTTTGATTTTAATGTATGTCATTAAGCCAGTCCGGTGGTGGTCAAGTGGTTAGCGCCTCGACCTCACACTGCAGAGGTCGAGGGTTTGATCCCGGCTCCGGCCTTCCTGTGTGGAGTTTGCATGTTCTCCCCGGGCCTGCGTG
>NW_017804904.1:80356-89786 GCF_001891065.2 Hippocampus comes
CCTTAGACAAATGTGCAATTTACTTTTATCATTCACATATATGCATTGCAACTGATCCCACTGATTGTACAAAGGCACAAAACTTTAACCATTTACACATGTGCATATAAAATCTAAATGTAATTCCTGCCTACACCTTACAAACTACGGAGAGTTCTATTAAATGTGTAAAGAATAAAGTATTCACATGTCCTTGATAGCGTCTACTGTGTTGGGTCTGGGTCAGTGACAGAGACTGCTGTTGTCCTCTTCTCTGATGAAAACAATGTTGTCTTAAACTCTGATCAAAACAGTGTGTTCCCCAGTGGATACTCCATGAATTGCACCTTATTAAAAATATCCATTTTGTGTCTTTTATGCATTTTTTCACTTTTAAATGATCCTGCGGGCCTGATTGAACCTCCTTGAGGGCCGGTTGTGGCCCGCGGGCCGGATGTTTGACACCACTGCTCTAATGGCCCGCGGGCCAGATGTTTGACACCCCTGCTCTAAATTGTCCCAAGGTGTGAGTGTGAGCGTGGATGGTTGTTCGTCTGTGTGTGCTCTGCGATTGGCTGGCACCCGGTTCAGGGTGTCCCCCAGCTACTGCCTGAAGACGACTGGGATAGGCTCCAGCACCCCCAACCCCCCACCCCCCACCCCAGCAACCTTTGTGAGGATAAAGAGGCTCCGAAGATGAATGGATATATGTCATTAAAATTAAAGGTGACAATGATTAGTGTTGTTTCATCACAGAATGTATGCGAATTGATCTTAATTCAATTTTTGGATTTTGATAGACCTCTATTTGTTCGAATGACCACTGTCTCCTTTTAAAAGAAGGTTGTAAAAGCAAAGCACATAACCCTTTGACACAAATAAGTGCCAAAAAAAAATCTCTGCGTATTTTGTTCCCTGGGTCTGCATTTCCATTTGAATGATGCAACGCTATTCTTAGAACTGTGGGTGGATAGATGGGCATTATTTAGATTTTCCCTTTCACAGGCTTGTCTTTTCACTGCTGTGAGCAATTTCCAATTGAATGTTGGTTGGTGTATGGTAAAATGCACAGGCTAATGCTAATTATGTGCACAAAGCCCACTGTAAATAAATAGCGTCTCTGAAATTCTCAAGAAGGGACAAGAAGCCGCCTCATACCAGCGCGTGTGGATTTCCTTTGAAAAAGAACACCCCCCCCCCCACACACACACACACACTTTCTCGAATGAGTTGCAAACAGGTTAAACCGAAGGGTGTGATGTGATGTCATGACAGAGCAGCAGATGAGGAACCAGCAGTTGGACAAAGAGGAGTATTCAGACTTGCATCAACTCTGAGAGCAATGAGTCTAGTCATTGCTGACCTTTTGCTGAACTCTATGACAACATGTTTCCCATAAAGATTTGGGTGATGACGCTAAGGTAAAACAGATGATTCTGTGCTCCACCCTCCTCCCTCATATTCCCACAATCATACTTTATTTTTGATACGTTACCGTTCTCTGTAACTTTGGGTTGACCTCGGGTTTGCAGTCAATCAAGATGAGCAAAAAAAAAAAATGTGGTCAATGTACTGTCATCTGCCATTGAATTGCTCATCTGGGGGAATTTGTGGGATCATGACTGGCCTGTGACTAGTGTTCACACTAATTGTACTGTCTTTTTTTGTTTTTGTTTTTTGTTTTTTTTTTTCATTCCTCAAGGTATATGTGACATTTAGCGTCATGTTGCAGACGAATATTTTATACACCCTTATGTGGATCTTCAACAGCAATTGTCTACATTTTCTTTGCTTTCAAATGACATTTTATTTTGAAATGGCCCGTGACCATCCTGCTATAATGAAGAATATGATGAAAATAGAAAGCAACAGCAGCAGAAAAGGCAATAAAAGCCACTAAGCAGCGCTTTCAGACCTTTAACTCGTCCTCGGGGTATTCCATTTTTATTTTGCCCCAGATGAGAAAAAAAAAATGAGGCAGTGACAACTTCGGTTGGTTAGTCATTGGGGAATCGCAGCAGCAAAGTTCCTGAATAAATGAGCACGGGCTGATCACTAATGAAGCTGTGTTCCATGACAGATATGATGTCAATATAAAAAGAGGGAAGGAGAATAAAGGTGGAAGCCTGAGTTAAGTCATTGTTTGATTATGGAATGTTTGTCTCCAATGTGAAGCACTTTCTCAAGCTAAATGGTCAGTGAAGGTTACTTGTTGTCGAAAGTTGTCTTATCCTGACATGTCTAACGACAGGCTATCCATTTTTTTCTCCCCTAAACAGTGCTCTGGGCGGTGCCTCTGCACTTCATATCCCAGCATTCCCTAGTGGAGGATGCTTGATTGACTATGTCCCCCAGATCTGCCAGTTACTCACCAACAAGGTAAATATGCTTTCACCGTACAAAACATTGTTTTATTTTTATTTCTTTAGCAATTACCACTAACAATGTACATTTGCAACTACTGTCTACTGGTGTCGGTATCAAGCTAACAATTCCCTCTTGCTGATTTTGGACTTAGGTCTTAATTCCACGTCGTTACGAAAATATTCCACGTCGTTACGAAAATAGCTGAAAGCAAAAAACATCTTACTCTGCTTCTTCTAGTGTGTCACCTGATTCAGGCTTTGACAAACTGTCAACATGTTAGTTTTTCCCAATCTCCGGCAGCGTCCCGTAGTTCTCGTTGTGACCTGAATTGCTGGAAATTTTGCAAAAAGGTTTCCTCTGCCCGCCTCACACTCTCGTTCCTTCAGCTCTATGCAGCAGGCCCGACCACATAAAGGTTTCGATTGGATGGAGTTCAATCTTGATCAACAGTTTTTGATCTAAGAACGTTGATCTTATTCCTTTGAAAGCGTCTTTGAGCATACCGACCCTTCTTCTGATCTCTTCCTTGCTTCTACCGTCTGCAGTTATTGTGGCTCAAAGGAAAGTAAATGAAGAAATTTTTGCCAAAATTTCATTACCCGAGGTAAGTATAAACTTGGGTTCCAGTAATGACTTGGAGCCACACATAACCTGTCTTTTTACAGTTGATGCTTAAGCCCTTACTTTCGGCAGAGTTTTAGTTTCAAAGACACCATCCGATGATGTGGTTCCAAAGGCCGTATCATCGGCGCATCGGATATTGTTTATTCGCATTCTTTTGATGACGTTGCCTTTGGGGATCTCCTCAACACTGTCGAGAGTGAAGAAATCTGGAGACATTCCACACCCTCGTACAATTCTGATCCATTTGGGTTAGCGTTTTATCTGGAAGGTGGATTGATGTTGTGTGGTTTCGGTCAAGATTTGAAATGATTCTTAAGTCTTGTCATCAGTTCCGATGTCTTTTCGCATCTTCAGTTGCTCTTTTTGCCTAACCTTTTATCAATCGCTAAAAGTTATGGAGAAGTCATATTAGGGTGTATGGTTCTCTCCTAAAAAAAGAAATACATTGAGGACAAAGATTGCATTTCTTGTACCTCTGTCTTTCACGAATATCGGTAGTCTGTAAATTTCCGATACAATATTTTGTTGGATTCCTTGTAATATGATTTTCAGCAGCACCTTACGAATATGGCCCATGGGCTAATTGTTCGATCGTTGCCGTAGCGCAGGGTTTCTGGTACTTTTGAAATTGTTAGCAATATGAATCTCAACATTTCTTGGAGAGCTAGCCAGTTTTGTAGATTTTGTTTAGGAAGGACCAAATCAGGTCCTCCTCCTTCTCGGTTCCAGGATCGTTTGACTGGGCTTTCATCTGGGCCAGCTGCTTTCCCTTTTTACATATTTCTCAGGGCCCACCAAACTTGGCTTAGTCGACCACAAAAATTTGTGGACACAAAAATTTCTGGCTCAAAACTAGAATTACTCCTTTTAAAACCATATTTGCGATGCCCGTAACCATTTTTGGCCACTTCCATGTTTACCGCGCAGATATTTGTTGGCAGGCGGATGCACTCAGTACTGCGACTTTCAAGGAACGATACACTTAAATGAAAAACATGCTCAAGTTTTGGGGTCCCTGTAAAAAAACTACAAAAGGCCCAGAAAAGTTTGATGTAATTGCTGCAAAGCAGTGGTGGCGAAGTTTGAAGACGGGAAGACAGCAAACGTATACATGTGACCACAAGCCAGCTGGATGACGCATACGACTAGAGGTAACATGTTTATTTTTTATTTATTAGCCAATGGAATACAGCTAAGTTTCTCTAGTAAGGACTCATATTTGCGTTGTCCAATCTTTCCTTATAACAAAATTTCCTTATGTGGGAAACGACTACGTTACATGTCCTGTATGAACGTCCAAGTATGTTAACAACATACATGTGTGACAACACAAGCAACAGTGTGCAACAATATATTGCCCAAAAACTGTTTATAAAACAAAAACTGCAGTATACAGTTCAGGTATATGAACAAAATACAGTACAAGTCTAGTCATGAAATTAGGACTATTTGCTACAAAATGAGACTAGTAACAGACCTGGTGGCTTTTCTTTCCACACACTCACTGTCTCTAACTTGACCTCCGCTCGATCACTACACAAAGACAGCGTTGCTCTGCTGATGTCGTGCAACGAACTTTTGAAGCCAGCCACGAAACACTTCGAAGTCCTCGATCCCCATAGTTAGCGCGATGGAACTCGCCCTCTCTCTAATTAGCGGTCCAGTTAGCGGAAAGGTTTTAGCACGATACCAGGTAAAGCATTCCAGGAAACGTTCATTTACTCGACTGTCCGTCGAGCGACAAGCAATTTACTCTGAGCATCGAATCGGACGCATTCCACTCTCTTCCACGGTCATTACCCTTCCTTTTCGTTTGGATGCCATGATCTACAGGACGTAAATGTAAATGAATGAAATAGAAAATTGTTCGCGATTCCAGTAACACTCATGCCAATAGAATCACTTACATGTCGCCGTTTTCGATCCAATGAGCTTAAATAGCAGCGCGGACACAGTCATTCCATATTATCCAGCGTGACTTGCTTGAGTTTGCGCTACTGCAAGCTTCCTTCCGTATGGGTTCCAGGGTCCAGGTCCCAGAACTTCCATTGTTATGAATCGATCGTTCATGTAATACCTCAGTCAAAATTTTAATGCATAGGTTTTTATTCCGGGTGACAGAAGTCCGTAGGTGGGAATACTTGTATAGCCTACCGTCGATAATGGCCGCTGATTCATTCGAGTTGTGTAGTAGGCTTGCGATAGGTGTCATGGCACGGCTACCTCTTCATATCTGAGGTAATACTGTCATAAATGAGGATGTAGTAATAAATGAGTAGTGTAGCGCAATGATTGATATATCATTGGAAGGCTGGGATCATTCTCTTTTTGAAATTTCAGAAATATTGGTCACTGTGACTCACTTTGCGATTCCGGGTCACAAATGCCTTTTCACTAATTTAATATCGCGACCACACAGAATGTGTGTCCAATCAAGATGACTTTTTGTCAAGCCTATGTTTGTGTTGATGTGCGTTTGTGCATTCATGCACATTTGTCCGTCATCTGCTCATGTGGGCGCTCTGGCCAACATCCACAGGCCGTCTGAGCGCTCCTTGGTCTCCGTAGGTTGACAGGTGGGTCTGCCGTGTAGACCGGATGTAATGCCAATGCCATTTATCCCGAGGGGGAAGTCAACATCCCTCGCCACCCCCATGCCACGCATAAACTCGCACACACAAAATGAACATTGCTTCAGCTGTATCCTTTCCATTTACCTGGATTCCCAAGTGAGCGAGTCCCTGAATGACCCGGGTCCCACCAATTCTTTAATTCCAGCAGCATTAGAACCGCTCAAGAGCAGAATATTTAACCCTCGTCTGCCATGCAGCATGATTGCAAAATATAAACTATTTTGCAACTCGGATGATGAACCCATCCATGCTACAACATAGTCTTTGTACTGTCTCCCCTAAACTGACTGTGAGCATATAAACTCAACATGACATTATCTTTACTCACATTGGTCAGCTTCGATTCTCATTGTTTGAGAAGTTAGCTAACAGGTTTTGATGAAAACATTTTTGTTCCCAATTTTTCTTGTGCAATCTATACAATACACAAATATCTTCTGCGGGCATCTGTAATAAAGCAACTGGAAACAGTCCCACCCCTCTTTGTTTTCTGAAACTTGAAAACCTGCTTGGAAGAAGGGTTGACATCAGGCCAGGGCCAAAGTGTCATGAAACAAATCACTTTCCCTTTGGGCTTTCTAGACATTGGTTCTTGCTTGTTTTGTTGCCCTAAGGAGGTCTACCGCTAATAAAGATCATTTCTTTGTTAGTTCATTTTATTTTATTTATTTATTCATTTTAACAATGAATCTACACCCGTTGGCAAAATTTATTGAATCATTAGTGTCAGAGGATGTACATTCAGTTGTTTCATTTTTTAGAGGGAAAAAAAACAGATCACAGACATGAGACAATACTAAGTAATTTCAACTTTCTGGTTTTAAGAAACATGGAAATCAATCAGTCAAAAAAAAAACCTGATTGTCAGTAAACAGTTAATTTGTTTAGACTAAGCACAGGGGAAATCTTTTGAATCAACCCGTCAATTTCCTTTGTAAAACTAGCACTTGCGTCAGATTAGTCTTGTTAATCTGCAGGTAAACCATAGTGATCACCGCTACTATTATCAAACTTCTGAAAGAAGGTTAATTCCTGCCAAATGTTGCAAAAGTTGTTCACAGTCAGTTGTGTCAAAAATTGCACAGCAGAACAAATGGGAGGAAAACGGAGTCAACGTCTATGGCAGAACTGTAAGAAACTACCTAAAGGAAATAAAATTCACATACAGAAAAGCAAAATGGATGCTATCATTAATCCTAAAAGAGAAAAAGAAAATGTTACAATAGCAAGCGTGGACTTTAACTGACTGGATGATAGTCGAACTTGGTGATGAATGGCAAATTGCATTGGTCAAAGTAATGATACTGTAACTTTTGTTTGATGCCGCTCCAATGAGATATCAGAATCAGAATCATCTTGATTGGCCAAGTATGTAGAACACACAAGGAATTTGTCTCCTGTAGTACAGGCTACACTAGTATCATCAATAACGAGCCACTACGATAAGGAAGGACATGACAAATACGGATCGAAAGACTTTTCTGTAATGTAAGGGTACCGTTGTGCAGTAATACCACCCAATGACAGCTATGAGACAATGTGCAAAGTATCAAGCAGAGCTAAAGTGAGAAGTGGTAGAATACAATACTATAACGTTTGTGCAATTGGTGCAGATAATCTTTGTACCATTTTTTTAAAGTGACTAGTAGCAGTATTTGTAGAGCAAGTTTAAGTGTGCAGTTGTACAGAAAGTCCTTGAGGGCTTTCAAGTGTCTGGTGCTGTGGAATAGAGATCAGTGACAACTGTTCAAGTATATACAACGCTGGAGCTACAGTGATCATTGCGGTAATACTGCTCCACATGGGTGTGCAAAAATGCAAAGAGCCACTATAGATTTGGGTTTCTGTTCGGCCCAGCTGTCTTTTATTGCCGCAGAATTCAAGTACAGTGAAACTCCTCTACAACGAAATCATGTTTGCAGCAAGAAATTTTTCACAACAGGGGGGTTTTCACTGTAGCAAATTTGATCTCAGATGTAAGCACACACACACACACACACACACACACACACACACACGCACACACACACACACAAACGTATGTGTACTCTATTTTTATTCCAATAGTGCATAAGTATGAGCACACACTTATTTGACACTTCATATAGTCAGTGTAGAAAGAAAAAAAAGGGAAAGAAATTGCGAAATTTACGATCAGCATTCACTTTCACTTACATCAATTTCTTGGATAATGTCTTTTATTTTGCTTCCTCCGTCTTTCATTTTGATCACTTTTCCCCTCTCTTCCAGCATCAGAGCTCTTCTTGTCTTAGCTGCTTGACATCAAAAGGTCCGTTTTGTAGCCATTTTAGCAATGCAACGTTCATGCTGCGTCTGAATCTAACAATAACAAATACTTCCTGGCATGCAATGAACTTTTAAGCCAGCCACGGGGCGCTTCGTAGTCCTCGATGGCCATAGTTAGCTCTCGAAGACTAAAAACCTTACGCTAACTGGAGCGCAGATGCATTCCACTCTATCTTCCACGGATCTAGCGACAGTATCTGTACACATAGACAGTGAGGTCCCTCTTGGCCAATCGGAGGCCAGGATGATGCTCGGTAAGCCAATGGCAGAGCAGCTATGAGTATGTTGCGCTCAGGAAACTCGCAGCTGTGACCGAAATAAACATCGTTCACTATGTAAACCAGTGTGGTGGTTGCTGTTGCTGTTTCCGAACGAAGCAGTAGAAGTCGCTGTTGGATTAGACTTCGTTGTAGTGAATGTCTTCGCGAGGCTGGAGCAGAGAAAATGATTTCGCATAACGCAACAGGGGGTTTTTCGTCGTATGGGGAGCAGGAAAATGGGAATGGTGTTAATGGATGAAGATTTTTTCACATTAGGGGGTATTTTCGCCCATGTAGGTTTCGTTCTAGAGGAGTTTCACTGTAGTCCCTCAGTTTCTGTTAACTTTCAAACTATTATTTGAAAGTCCTCCCTACTTCCTGCTTGCCCACCAGTTGTCGATTGTAAAAGCCCAACTTGGAGTACACTCAACCATTTCCATCAGTCTCACAGTAATCAGCCATGAAAATGTGTTTGTTGCATGACAGCTGACATAAAATTCATTCCAAAGGCTCAGTTAGTTTCAAGTCTTTTCCCTTCCTGTTGGTCAAAATAAAGTTTTGATCACTTCTACGGTAACTGGAAAATGCATTTTGCACTCACATCTATTTGACCAAATCTCATCAGTTAAGATTTACATGTGCAATTACTGTGACATCAGATGTCAGGCTGGGGTAAATTATTTATTCCATCCATCCATTTTCTGATCCGCTTTATCCTCACAAGGGTCACGGTGGGTGCTCTAGCCCAGGGGCCCCCAACCTTTTTTGCCCCACGGACTGGTTTATGTCAGACAATATTTTCAGGGACCGGCATTTAAGGTGTGGCGGAATTAATACAACAAAATAATATGGTATGAGCTGCATGAAAACTGGCGTTTTTGAAATATAATAATAAACACAAGGAGCGTCTAATCTGGCCGCAACACTCCGATCGCTATGGCAATGTTTAATGCCTTCAAAATACGATACAACGCAAATTCAAAGTGCATGAAAATGACGACTCACCACAGCACCGAGCTTGATTTTCTGCAACCAGACGGTCCCATCTCAGGGTAATAGGAGACAATGACACCTCAAGTGCGTGTTTTAGGTCAAGTCTACTTCGTAATTTTGTTTTAGTCGCCGTTGCTGCAGAAAAGCCCCGCCTCACACAGGTAGCATGTCGGAAATAGCAACAGTGCTACTATGGCGATCTCAGAATATTCAGCCATAACTTTAATCCAGTTGTCTTGAACGTACTTTTAAGGCCGCCGTCATTTG
>NW_017804904.1:89911-117290 GCF_001891065.2 Hippocampus comes
CCCCGGCTCGCGGGACCGGCGGTTGGGGACCCCTGCTCTAGCCTATCCCAGCTGTCTTGGGGCAGTACGCAGGGGACACCCTGAACCGGTTTCCAGCCAATCGCAGGGCACACAGAGACGAACAACCATCCTTGCTCACACTCACACCTAGGGACAATTTAGAGTGTTCAGTCAGCCTGCCATACATGTTTTTGGAACGTGGGAGGAAACCGGAGTACCCGGAGAAAACCCACGCAGGCACGGGGAGGACATGCAAACTCCAAATGTATTGATGTATGTGTTTATTTATTTATTTATGACAGGAGTGTCTTCATCGCACACTTGGAAGCATTTCCGGTGATGTTATTTCGCCACACAAATGCACACATGCACGCGCGGACCCACAAGCAAACACAACCCACACAAAGTACAAACAGGACGGCAAATAGATGTGCGTTTGGATGCAGTCTTGGGTGTGAGCCGACGAGAACACCTCCAGACCCACATCACCTGTGTTGCATCACTCAATGCTCAAGGCAACAGTAAACCAACTATTCACAATACGGTGGAGGTGGGAATTTTTCTTTTTTTGGGGGGGGTCGTCGCCGACACCAGGCAGATTTCGGTGAAAGTTAGTCATAGTCACTTCCCTGGAAGCAGCCATCCACACATGCAGTCGATATAAAAAGTCTAGACATCCCTTTGGCCATGTTCTTGTGGTATTTAAAACATAAGACAATGATAAATGATTTCAGCATTCATCCACCATTAGTGTGACCTAAAATCTATACACCTCAATTGAAAAAAACAAAACGATAATTTAAGACGAATGAAAATGCACCAATGTGGGATATTTTTCTCGCACTCGCTTTTGGGGTTGGCGTCTATCAGTGTGACACATCAGGATTTGTCCACTCCTTCATAAAACAGTATAAAAATGTCAGGAAAGGTCTACTAGAACACCTGAACTTTATTTGGGGTGAATTAGAGGCACTTTATGAATGGTGGCAGGTGAGTGCTGATGACCATTTAACGTGATTTTGAATGTGATTGGTTAATTCTGAACATAGCCACATCCCCAGAAATAAGTGGGTGTGCTCACTTTTGTAACTTTATTAGCGCAGTTGTTTATTTTTTACCCATTCTTTTTTTTTTTTTTTTTTTTTTTTTTAACAACCGCATGTTTATACCAGAAAAAAAAACAGCATTTGTGCATTTATTTTTGTCCGTGGTCTTGCTGCTTTTGAGAACAGCTAAAAAGATGCATGTGTTGTCCCCTTGTAAACAATTGATCAGGGAGCTGAGTCACTCAGCATGCATGTGAAACAGCTTTTGCAAGAGGAGACTCAGATTGGCGCTAGAAAATTGCATAATTCATACATATTATATTGAGTAACTAGAGCAGTGCAGTCGTTGCAGGTCAAAGCCAGACGTAACTCTGTCTATATCTTTGCCATTGTCCGACCACTGAAAGCAGGTTCACTCAATGTTCTGTTCTAACTGGTATGTTAAAAAAAGGTCAAGTCAAGTACAACTTTATTGTCAAATGTGCAGTATGTGCAACATACAACACAGATGAAATTTCTTCCCTCTCAAACAGACAAGACAACAAGAGGAGCCGCTGCGGGTACCCGTGCCGCCATCAACAGAACACTGTACATAAAATAACAAAATAATACAACACAACACATAAGACACAGACAGTCGTGCAGTCTCAACCACTTTTTCTGCATACACTTTGTTGTTTGAAGCGGTTCTAGATGAAAGAGGAGAGAATCAAAGTGTCCTTTCACCACTGGATCAGAGACGTCATGCTGAAAATGTGCACACGTCTGCTACAAGCTAAATTTGAAAGCAAACAAGAAGCTGTAGTGTCATGTCTAATAGGAAGAAATGCTCTTTTTATTGTTTTTCTGGGGGCAAATGCCTAATGGAAAAAGGATTCCAGCAACACGCATCCTCTGGAAGGAGACTGTGGTAAAGCATGCAAGTAAAATGGTCTTTAATAGCTGGCTTTTAAAAAAATATATTCTATTTGTCGCACCCATCCTCACTCATTTACGGAGAAATGAAATGTCCTAATTAAAAGACCTAGTTCGTGAAAAACTGTTTTGATTTTTGCTCTTGCCTGACTGTTATTACGCAAATCATTTTGGCCTCACTGTTTGTCTGAAGCACAGTCCCCTTCATGGTTGGCTGGCTGGCTCTTGGCATTCTCACCTGTTCAATGGCCAACCATGTCATGAGCTTGTCTTCTAATTATTCACTTCATAAGTACACTTTGTCAGCTTGCAAGTCGAACTTATTTTGTTTTCAAATTTAAAAAGAAAGGATTGATTTAAAGCACCGGAATGGTGCATTTTTGGTTTTTTTTACATGACATGAAAATCTGTGGAACAATCCCGTTACCTTGAACAATTTGAAGACTGCCTTGCCTTGCTCATGAAATAAATCAAAATGCATTTTAAAGACAATGAAACCTCTCTACCTCTCTATGAAATATATGGGAATATTTGTTGAAATGAGATTAGACTGGTCAAGCTTTAAATTGAACATCATATTTCACTGCCAGGTGTTAAAATGAAGACTTTGGTGCAGGTGTGTGCAACCGTTCCAATCTTGACCCCTGTTAATGTTTCTCCTAGCCAGAGCTTTGTTGACATTCTGGGCAGGTTCACTCTGAATGCTTCTCAGCGACTTATTTTCCTTTCATTGACACAGTGGCCAAAATGCCCCTAAACCAAAACGTTTTGAATCACTCTTTACTGTCACTTCCAAGAGTAACGCTGTTAAACTGCTCATGAAAATGTGCTGCAGAAATAATGGCAAAGGCTTTTGACAAAATAGAATATATTGATATAAAACATCTCCTTGAACATGCTGAACTGCCCGTCAGTGCTGAATTTGAATGTTCTCGTCAGAATTAAATGTGCGCTGCTATTGACTGGTGACCAGTTTAGGGGGTACCCAGCCGCTTGCCTTAAGTCAGGATGGACTATTTCCCGCCCGCAATCCTACTGAGGAGAATTGTGGGGTTAATTTAACCCTTTCAGGGGCAGCGGTTACTACAGTGGACGGCTTATCATCTTATCAGGTTTCTTAAATTCGCATTGTGCATCACAGCAATTTATTTTATTGTCTGGGAACATTTTCAGTGTGGCAATTTCAAATACAAATCAAATTAAATCGCATAATTTCTAGGCGACAAAGCTCACCTGATTTGAAGCCACAGCTGCTGAATTTCTCCATGAAAAAATAATTTGTACATATGGGCCGCTGGCATCAAATGAGTGAAATTAAAATGAGTGAATATTTGAAAAATGACAATTACCTTTTTGGGAATGGGGTTTGTCGATGAATGAACTCCATGTTTATCAATCACGTGATTACATCGATCTCCGCGTGTCACATGGCTGTAAAACAGCTGTTGTCTATTATGTTGCAGCGCACATGAACGGCAGATCGGAAGAGGTCCTGCCCCATGTAAACAGCGTGTTCATTTTGTTTGGTCATTAAGTTTAATATCACCCCCCAAAAAAAAATCCAGAAGTCAGAAAAATGCTCCATTTGAACCATGACTGATCCAAAGATTCAATATGAGCACAACCTCAAAGGCTTTCATGAGTCCACTGTGAAGTGTTCGTCATTGCTCATCTGAGACTGTTTGCAAACATTGAGCAAAAGTCTGCCTCTTAATATGACAAGCACCATGAATGAGGTCACATTATATTCGCAAGCACGCTGTAATTGTCACCATCATTACGACTGGCCGCAACTTTGACGGTAGTCACAGTTAACGCAAACGTAGCCCTCCACAGGGCGAACATTGTACATCGGCTTAATCTTGCTAATTTGTGCCGCGTTAACTCTACCTTGTCTCGGATCTTTTGCTTCTTTGTGTGTGTGTGCACGTGTGTGTGTGCATGTGTGTGTGTGTGTGTGTGTGTGTGTGTGTGTGTGTGTGTGTGTTTGGCAAAGATGTTGCAAGATTGACGCGATTGAGAGACGTGCTGTTGATATGCAAGGTCCGTGCTCCAACGATGACGCGTCACTGGTGTTTGCTGCTCAGTTTGGAAATGCTCCTGCGTTTTCAGTATTCTGTTATTTTCCCCGCCCCCCTCACATTTGTCTTCTCTGGTGTTGTCGCCATATTGCCACTCCTTGAATCCAATTGGTGAGACTGCTTCTGCCTCCTTCCCTCGCATAGACGATAAAACGCGATGTACCGGTGCGTCCCTTGAGCTACGCAATAAAATAAGCAGCCCGAGGCAGAGAAAATTCCTCGATCATTTTTTTTTCACAGCCGAGGTACTCCAAAAAAAAAATGACTGAGTACCTCTTTCACATGTAGTCATTTATTAGCGAGAGATTCATTGCCAACCGTAGGGGTGGCAACAGGGGTGGTGAGGTATTTGGTGGGGGTGGCGTCTGGCACCATCTGCATCCGCCAGAGACATGATATTATTCAGCAATAAATTGTATAAACTTATGTTTGCGACTCGTTCTAGGAAATAGTTTTTGTGTTCAAAATAAAATTCTGACAAAATCCGAATGAGAGCTGGTTCTTTTCAAAGCATGATGACATATTCAAAATGATGACATCATCCTGAGTATCCCAAAACTTCTGACCCGTTGGTTTCAAATGACACAAATGCAGTCTAATTCGTGTGAAGCCTCATCTGTCATGGTCGCTGTTTTGCTTTTCAAGTAATCCCCGTTTTGTTCCGCCAAGGTGCAGTATGTCATCCAAGGCTACCACAAGAGGCGGGAGTACATTGCTGCATTCCTCTGTTGGTTTCAAATGACACAAATGCAGTCTAATTACTCGTGTGAAGCCTCATCTGTCATGGCCGCTGTTTTGCTTTTCAAGTAATCCTCGTTTTGTTCCGCCAAGGTGCAGTATGTCATCCAAGGCTACCACAAGAGGCGGGAGTACATTGCTGCATTCCTCAGCCACTTTGGAATGTGAGTTAACAAGCGAGGATCATGTCCTCTACTCAAGGCTCGAGCGGCCATTCATTTGTCTCTGCCTGTAATCTTTTTTGAGACTGCATAGTGTATATATAATCAGTGTGTGACTGTGTGTGTTGCAGGGGAGTGGTGGAGTATGATGCCGAGGGATTTACAAAGCTTACCCTTCTACTCATGTGGAAAGACTTTTGCTTCCTAGTACACGGTAGGAGCATCACGAAAGAAAAAAAACACGACACCCTAATGTGAAGCTTTGATAACAAACCGCACAGCGGAACCTTATCGATAAATGTCCTCATTGTGTTCTTCCTCTCCTTCGCAGTGGATCTCCCACTGTACTTCCCCAGAGACCAGCCCACCCTCACGTTCCAGTCTGTGTACCACTTCACTAGCAGCGGGCAGCTTTATTCTCAAGTGCAGAAGTCGTATCCTTACAGCCCACGTTGGGACGGCAATGAAATGGCCAAAAGGGCAAAGTAAGTACAAATGTCATTCCGTGTGTTGTTCAGGCCGTGTGGAAATTATTTTGGACAATTGTCATGAGACTCAGAATCGGGTGACAAAGGTCTGAACGAAGACATTCACGCTCACTCAGTGAACTATTAATGTTGGCAATTATAATATCTTGCCGGGGCGCATCAATTATTTGCGAAAATTAGCGAATCACAGTCTCGCTCAGTACCCCGAGAAAAGTTGGGTTCCACTGTTTCACACTGCAGAATGGAAAAATTACAAATGACTCCTCCAAGTGAAAATCGCAAGTCAGCCAATCTTGAATAGAATCAGTGTAAGGAGACTGGAGGTGTTAGTTGAAGCTGCAGCACCCTACAAAAAATAAAAAAAATAAAATAAAAAATAAACAATTTTTGAGTTTGCTCTTGTCAAGAAGTAATTAATGCCTGTTGTGAACCATCTACGGCAGGGGTGTCAAACTCATTTTTGTCGTGGGCCACATTTGAGTTTCCGTTTCCCTTGGAGGGCCGTTATGACTGAAACCAAATTAAAAAGTCAATAATAACGGTTTATTCAATAGTTGAAGTTACTGTCATGAGGGGTTTGGTTCTAAGAAAATGATTACAATATGTCTCTTATTACATATGAAAATTTTAAATTTTGGTCGAGATTTTCGCAAGCATCATGCAAATTGACATGCTTGATTTGCTTCCGCGGGCCACATAAAATGACGTGGCGGGCCGGATCTGGCCCCCGGGGCCTCGAGTTTGATGCCATGATCTACGGAACGGTTAGCTTGCATGAAGCTGGAAAGGGTTCCAAAAGTATCTGGAAAAGCCTTGATTTTCATCTGTCATTGGAAAGACAGAACATCTCTCACTCACTTGCGTCCATATTTCATCACTACTGTACAGGTCCCAATTTTGAACACATTTTGATCAGCATTTGCCAGCCATCGTGCTTCTTTGTTTAAATCCAGCCCTTCATTCACAAACAGTGTTTTATATGCAATGATCTTAGAGGATCCCCTCCCTTTCCTCTCCTTTTCTTCCCCAGGGCTTACTTCAAGACCTTCATCCCGCAGTTCCAAGAAGGAGCCTTTGCCAATGGGAAACTCTAGTTCCCTGCGGTCCTATGAATGTGTTGCTACATGCCGCTGCGTTCCTGCGTGCACTCCTGTGTGCGCGCGTGGACTTCAAATCCTGTAAAAACGTATTCCTAAATCTGATGGGCTCTTAAAAATATTAGAATTTGCCATGGAAATGCAAGAAGTGCAAAATCTTCTTTTCAGCACATCCACCATTTAAAAAAAAAATCTGTTTGTTACTTGTTCTAACGCTTCTAAATTCTCATGAGAAAAGGCCCCCCACAGACTATTTGTGGAGGTTTCTGTATGCTGGCAGGAGAGCTTGAATGAAAGAGTCAGGACGCAAAGAGCAAAATTTCTGACTCTTCTACTCGAGCTTAGGCTACACCTTTTGCATTAGTGACCCTCCATTGCAAAGTGAGTCGCAATTTACTCAGCTACATCCTGAGATATGAGGCAATAATGGTTCAGTGGGTCAAAACCTTGTGGATTGTTTCACGTCATGAAAAAAAAATTATCTCAAAAATAAAGCAAAACAATCGCTCATTACTTTAGTCTTGTAGTTGATATTCACGTGGAGAATCCCCAACATACGGGCGTCAGTATGAAGCTGACAGTGCCCTTTTGTTCATTTCATACTTATTTGAACCATTCTACATCATTATGAGCTCATATTTGACCGTGAATCAACAGGATTTTTCCAAAACAATTACCACGCAGAGCAACTTGGGATGACCCAAACACACTTTTGAGTCATTGGTTTTAAAGCCCATATCACACTGAGTGGAGAACGTTTGCGAGTGTTTGTGCACGTAGCGAATGATGCTTTTTTTTTTTTTTTGTCGGCGTCAAATTTTGAACGTGAATAATTTCTTTGTGACAATAGAAACTGTTTGCAACCGTTGCAACTTCTGGTGAACACCTTGGCGACCTTTTGCAACCGTCAACGAACTCGCACGTCTTCGCAGCGCGGTGTGATACCACGTTAAATATCCGCCGATACCGAGTCCCATTTTGATACCTTGGCAAAACAATCGCAAAAAAAGAGCGTGCATCCAAATGAATGTTTTCACATCGTTCGCGTCTCCTTGTTGCTCCAAATACAATTTACGTTGTACTGCAGCACACACTGCACAGGCAAACATGCCTCTGTGCCTGTGTGCGTGTGTGCGTGCGTGCGTGTGTGGCGCTCTTACTCTCACTCTGACAGCTACCCCAACATAAAAATAAAAAGGAACATTGTGTAATGTACAAAGTCAAATGAAACTATTATTGTTTCATTTGACAAGTTCTTTATAGCTTTCGATTATTGGGACAATTTTTGACCTTTAAACATTTAGGAAATGAAAGAAAAAACGCTCTGCCCTGATCCCTGATCAGCTGAAAATGCCGTGATCGGATTGGGACATCCCAAATAGCAGCAGCTGCTATGCTAGCGTTGATGACCCCAAAATATTGGCCTCTGATTTGTCTATTTCTGTCTGTTCAAATAGCGTGATCGTGAATATACACCACCGAGCTGTAGCAGCACAGCTAACCATTGTGCTTATGTTGTGGGCCATGTTGGCAGGGATGACTTTCCTATCTAAGACAATGCTTGGACATTGAAAACAAGTCATAACTTGTTTGTTTCTCAACCGATTTTCATGCAGTTTACTTTTTTTTGTCAATTCCAAAGCGCGTGCTATCAATATATACCATTTGGGGAGGAAAAAAAACGAAAACATTTTTACTGTGAAGGTGCATCACCGTTGCCGTAATCGTATGGCGTTGTATGCAGCCGTAAGCAGCTCAGCGTACGGGCATCCTTTGACCTTTTGTTTTCTTGACGTCCACACACAGAATTCACGACTTTGACTCTCCTAGCTTCATGTCGCCGTAGACACGCAGCTCTAAGCGTGCATGTCGTATCAACCTATTCATAGCTGTGGTGATGACGTAATGAGTAATAATGATGTAATGAGTAGCCTAGTGCAGTGGTTGATATATCATTGGAAAGCTGAGATCATTCTCTTTTTGATCATGCCAAAACCTCATTAAAAAAAAAATATGAGTGAATGTGACTCATTTTGCTGTGGCAGGTCACATTTACGTTGTGTTACCCAAGCACTGTACAGGCTACAGGTAAAACCTTGTCCAGCTGGCGACATGATGAGATGGCACCTTAGCAAATAACACCTGAGGGATCCGGCTGAACTGGTTCTAGCTGGTTGTAAAAAATAATAGGTCATTGCTGCGAAGTGTATTTTTTGACAGAAACTCTGATGTGATGGCGTGTAAAATCTCACGTCTGTGTGCTCACACTATCTCGCATTTCTTTTACCTTGTGTTATGACCTCTCACAGCAATGCACAGCAGGAAGCCAATTGAAGGACTCTACGGACAGTATTAAAAAAAAAAAGAAGTATAAGGGCCTCACTTTTGTCCGTATAATGTATTTGTAGAGTTCGACGGACATCGTGTCCACACTTTGCTGTATCATTGTCATTTATGGAACCTTATGGAATTCATTGACGGAACTGTAGGCACAATATTTGACTAGTTTGCTGATAGTCTCTGTCAAATAAAATATTTAAGCATTGAAATAATTCCACCCTCTTCTGCGTTTATTTCATCGATGTGTGGCATGTGCTCATTTTGACCTTATAAAATGTGCCTCACTCAGTAAAGAGGTAAGTTACACTTGATAATGTGTCGTTGAGTTCTCCTCGATTGATCCTGTTACTGTAGAATTCGTGCTATAGAGCGCACTGCTGTATCCACATAAATTTGAGCAAAATGGCAAACTGCTAATATAACTGAGAAAAAAAAAACAAGTGGAAAAGGTAATACCGAAGTGAAAACGCTGTGAGTGACGCAACAAGTTCAGCGTTCAATACCATCCTGACCGACATTCTCATCACAAAGTTGAAGGACCTGGACTACCCATCCCCCACCTGCGAATGGATCAGAAGCTTCCTGACAGATCGACCACAGACTGTGAGGGTGGGGCCCCACACATCCTCCACACTGACACTCAGCACGGGCTCCCCCCAGGGCTGTGTGCTGAGCCCCTTCCTATTTACACTGTACACACATGACTGTACCCCCAAGTATGACTCAAATGTCATCGTGAAATTCGCCGATGACACTAAATTGGTGGGTCTCATTTCCAATGGCGATGAGACGGCGTATAGGGAGGAGGTACAGAGACTCGTAGGCTGGTGTTCATCAAACAATTTGCTACTGAACACCAGCAAAACAAAGGAGATGGTGATGGACTGGAGGAGGAAGAGAGCAGAACCCTCCCCACTACAGATGGGCGGTGTCTGTGTGGAGAAGGTCTCGACGTTCAAGTTCCTGGGTGTGCATGTAACGGACGACCTCAAATGGCATGCAAACACAGATGCTTTGGTCGGGAAAGTGCAACAGAGGCTGCACTTCTTAAGATTGCTGAACAAATGCCAGACGGGCTCACACCTGCTACACACTTTCTACCGCTCCACAGTGGAGAGCGTATTGACGTACGGCATCACAGCGTGGTATGCTGGCTGTACGGCTAAGGACAGGGATGCTCTGCAAGGAGTCATAAAGGCGGCACAAAAAATCATCGGCTGCCCCCTGCCAACCCTGGATGACATCGCTAACTCAAGAGGGCTACAAAGGGCAAAGAAAATCCTGACTGATCCATCCCACCCTGGCAGGTGCCTCTTCAACCTCCTGCCCCTGGGCAGGAAATATAGAGTCATGAGAAGCCGGACAAACAGACACAGAAACACTTTTTATCCCTGGGTAGTCAGGCTGCTGAATCTCAATTCCTCAAATCGTGTGCATGTGAATGTGTAGGCCTGGGGGTGTGCAATTTTACTTAATACCTCATGATATCTCTGACTATTTCAATTAGTCCGAAATAGTCCACATACTGTCATGTTAATCCCTGATTCATATCATTTTGTAAGACAACTTGGACTGTACCTTAACTAGTGCCGAATATCAAACATATTCTGATCACAATTTAAAACCAAAAAAAAATCCATTCCATAACTCTGACTATCAATTTTTAACGTGTGCGTGTGATTGTGTGTGGGTCTAGGGGAGTGCAATGTATTTATATATTTTTTATATTTTTATACTTCGCGACGCACTTGGGGGTGGAGGCTCCTGCAGAATTTCATTGTAACAAGTGTGCAATGACAATAAAGTATTCATTCACAAAAAAAAAAAAAAAAGTCAGAACTCGATGCAGCACAATTCTTGCAAAACAAACTTTGAGGAGCCGTGTTTTGTTTTTTAATGATATTTGACACAGGGCGACGAAAGTGGCCGATGTCAAAATTAAAAATACAAACTTTGAGAAATTATTCTTCAGTGTCAAATGATTCCATGCAAAGCACAGCAATTCGAAGTTGTCCAACAACTACACACGGGATGCCATCAGAGACTGTGAAACTCATTTTCATCGTGGGCCACTTTGTAGTTACCATTTCCCTTGGAGGGCTGTTATGACTGTGAAACCGTACAAAGGAGTCAAGAATGATTGTTTCTTCTACTATTTATGTGACTGTAATAAGAATAAGTTCGATTATTTTGTATTCTGTTATTATGACTTCAAGATGGCGCCGCGAGAGTGGCTGCCTTTACAGCAGCTCCTAGACTTTTTGTTCTTCTACTTTCTTCCTTTCATAACTTTACTGCTGTAAATTGGGAATTTCTCCATTGTGAGACGAATAAAGGTTTTCTTATTCTTATTCTTCAATTATTTATGTGACTTTAATGAGGGATTTGGTCACAAGAAAAGGCTTGCAATATCTCTGTTACTTATTACATGTAAGGTTTGAAATTTTGGTACAGATTTTAGGAAGCATCATGGAAGTTGAAATGTTTGATTGTTTTTTGCGGGCCACATAAACAGATGTGGCGGGCCAGATTTGGCCCCCGGACCTTGAGTTTGACACACCATTATGGTGTTATCGTCCCCTTCCCTTTGAAGCAACCACCCAATTGATTCTGTAGAACAGTGATTCTTAACCTGGGTTCGATCGAACCCCAGTGTTTCGGTGAATCGGTCTCAGGGGTTCGACGGAGCCTCTGCCATGGAGGTTAAGACACACTCGACTCAACGTGTCAGTTAGTTAGGATACGCCCGCTTGGCCATCGCTGGCTCCAGATGATCACATTACATTGCTTGTTTAATCAGTGCAGCGGGAAATTTAGTTCGCTCAGTCGTCAACATGTGACTGTCGTGATGGTATGTCATGTGATTTTTATTTATTTATTTATTTATTTTTATGTTTTAATACATCCTAACCATGTCGTCGAGCAAAGAAAGAAAGTGGTCGGGCGAATATGTACAACATGGATTCACATGCATCAAGGACTGTGACGGGACTCATTGTCCTATCTGCATGATTTGTCATGCCAAGTCTTTCTTTCTGTTGTTCATAAATGCATTTTTTATGTCTTGAATTTGTTAAAAAAAAAAAAATCATATTTTAATTTTTCACTAATGTAGGGTTCGATGAATGTGCATATGAACTGGTTGGGTTTTCGGTACCTCTAATAAGGTAAAGAACCACTGCTGTAAAGCATAGGTGTCAAACTTAAGGCCCGGGGGCCAGATGTGGCCTGCCACATCATTTTATATGGCTTCCGAAAGCAAATCAAATATGTCAACTTTTATGATTCTTGCGAAAATCTCTACCGAAATTTCAAATTCGCATTTGTAATAAATAAGAGTGATACTGTAAGCATTTTGTTGTTACCAAATCCCTCATTACAGTAAGTTAAACAATAGATGAATAAACCGTTATTCTTGACTTCTTTATCCGATTTCAGGCCCTCCAAGGGAAACTGTAACTAAAATCTGGCCTGTGACAAAAAGTGAGTTTGACACCCCTGCTGTAGAGCAACACAATTTTCTGCTTGAAAGTGAAGAATGTGTTTTTTTTCCCTGTCCTGAGCAGAGATTTTTGTTGTTGTTTTTGTTTTGTTTTTAAGTCTCATTGTCGATGGACTATTCCCAATATTCAGTAATATTGGGTCTTTGTCATCACTGTCAGGTTCCTGTCTTGATTATGTTTCAGCTCCAGCTGGAGTGAAGGGCGGGTCCCTCCAGCAGGCGCACCTGTGCCGCGTTTCCTAATCAAGCCTCGCCATGTATTGAAGGACAACCACGATGCCGAGTGATTGTCAGATTAATTGGCCTGGCTCACAACTCTGTCGCCAGCATTTTCGCCTCATAGCCTTGCCTCGTTCATCGTATTTTTTGTTCTTGTAAGTATTTTGCCTGATGTATTCTCAATGTATGTTTGTGTCCTGGATTCTCTGCAGTTTCCATATGTGTAAAACTCGACCTCTCCCCCCTTACGATGTGTCCTGGGAATCATTCAAGTGATTCTTCATTTATTTGTCCAATGTACGTTTCCATACAAATATTGCTCTTCCACTTGTGTAAAGGTATACTTTAGTGTGTACACAGGGCTGCTCTTTTCAAGCCCTCAAGTCCTTTGTTTAATAAGGAGCCATGGCGCAGAGGTTGTGTGTGTGTGTGTGTGTGTGTGTGTGTGTGTGTGTGTGTGTGTGTGTGTGTGTGTGTGTGTGTGTGTGTGTGTGTGTGTGTGTGTGCGTGTGCGCGCGTGCGCGTCATGTGAGGCAGAGTGTGTGCGCGCTTGCTTGTTTTCATCATTAAAAATGAGGGTCATAGATAGGGGTCCTTGCTGTCCTTAGGCGCAGCCTTTTGCTATATTTATTGTTGGTAATGCAGCAACTGTCACGTCTAATTGAGAACTTTAGGTTGAATGTTTCTGGGGCATTTCATAGCATCAAGGCTCTTAATCAAATAATTAAAAAGCAAGATTCTTTTTGTCTTTTTTTTTTTTTTTTTAAACTGCCTGGCTCCATGTTTCTTGTTGTAACCTTTGCTGACCTGCTTACAAAATATTGCTTTTGTCAGCCGAGGGACGAGCCGCTCGCGTTTTCGGAGAGTTGGCTTTGCCACTGGGCGAGTGGGGGGGGGGGGGGGTGGGGGGGGGGGGAGGCGGGTCAGGAGGATGGCTTGCGATCTTGAAAGAGGAGTTTGACTTGACAGTCGACTTTAGACATTGCAACTTTGCACTCCAAAGTTTGCGTCTGATTTGCTAGATTGATCCACGTCTGGTTTGAGAGTCCAGAACGTGAACTTTGTCAAAGTCAATCCTGGGTTTATGTTGGATGAAATATCAGAGGAGTGATTCAGCCTTCAACGTTTCTTTGAATAGAGACTGACATTGTGCTGAGAATTTAGTGACCTACTTTGTTTCCGGAGGGAGCACATTCTGTCTTAAAGTTCATCACTGAGTTTGACGTTGAACCAAGCTGACATAATCCCTTTAAGTAACTTGTAAACAATCCCCTGCAAAGTGTCTTTAATTATGTCACCTTTGCGACGCTTAAGTCACATTTACTTAGCCTTCCACCCGCTAACGCGGATCACCTTTGATACAAACGAACATGGATTCATCCGCTGTAATGATCCTGCGGAGGTGCTGCTCGAGTTACCTTTTGAAGATGCCTCTCAGCCCCTCCTGAATTGCAGAGCAGAGGTCTGCCAGCCCTCCCGGCTAATACTCCACAAATCCACTAATCCGGGCGCCTTTAACAGATCTCAATGGCAGTCGGATGGAATCATTAAAGGCTGGAATAATTAACTTGGGATCTTTGGACACGGCCTGATTAAATTGATGTGTGTGTGTGTGTGTGTGTGTGTGTGTGTGTGTGTGTGTGTGTGTGTGTGTGTGTGTGTGTGTGTGTGTGTGTGGTCTGGCAGACTTGACGCTTTGTTGGGCCCGTAGACATAATTCGAGGAGCAATGGAGGATGCGATGGTCATTTTCCCCTCAAAGGTTGAACGGGTGATTGTGCTCCGTTTGCGCTTTGTATTGGGAGTCTTCCCCTTCTATTGCATGGCTTGAGGTGGAAGAAGAGGACACTCGAATTCACCAAAGCTACACTTAATTAATCAGTGATGGTGTGCTGCCCAGAAGCAGGTGTTCTTATAGCTCAAGGGAGCTGGCGAACATGAACATTAGCATTTGATGAATTTTAAGTGCACTGGTGACAGCGCTCTAAGCAGCTAGCTTGGAGGCAGTAAGGACCTGCCAGCCTGAAGTAGTGACAAGTGTGTGAAACAGGATCACTTAAAGCCCGGGAATGAGTACCGTTCTGTGCACATAGTTGGCTGTCGGCATCACTCACCACCGCTTCTCCTCCAAAGTGGGGATCTAGAGCCCTTTCCTTGACACTTTTTGACCTCCAATTTAACTCCAAGTATACATTTTAGAGCAAATAAGAATCATCCGGGTTGCACTTCTGCCTCACAGTTCCGAAGTTGCAGTTTTGATTCGTTGTAGACTGGCCATACGTGTTAAGTGTGAATGATTGTCCAAAAGCCTCTGCGCCGCACATCACCTGAGATAAGTTCCAAATCAGCCAGGCTGAGACCCTAATGAGGAAAAGCGGAATAGCAAATCGATGGATGGATAGAGGTCATCAGTTCCAGGGCCAAAGTATTGACATTTGAAATGCTTCGCTCAAACTGTTGGGATAAACTGACAGTAGTACATGAATGATATGATCTGTGGAAAAATTGGCCCTTTGTGGCTCCATCCTGTCCCTCTAATTGGATTCTTAAGAAACCGGCACGCCTGAGCAGAAGGACGGTAAATCAATTGCTGGGCCCTTGCCAGCACACTCAGAGCGGTCACGCCTCGATGGACTTCAGGGACTTTGCTAAAACGAGGGAGGAATTTTCACAAGACCCATCCCTTGTTTGGCAACTGGTTAGACGACGAGCAAACAGTAGTAGAGTGTAGGGACCTGAGGCAGCTTGGAGGATTCAGAAGCAATGTAGAATGCGATATTGCTGCTCAATTGGTGCATTTATCACCTCTTTTTGGTTTTGATTGTCCGTCCCCACTCAAAAGAAAACTCAACCCCATAACATTTGGTCACAGGCAGCTCTGTTATTTTTTATTTTTTTTAAATTCTTGACCGATTGAAAGTGTTGAAAATGTTTTGCTCTCTTTGCCTTTGTTTTTTGCTTTCCTGAAACGTGATGGTTTTGACATGATGCCACGCCAGCGATTTAGGCGTAAAGTTAGACTCGTCGCAAAGAAGGCATACTCCCAGCGTCGCAGCGGTGAGTGATGTCTGCTTAATTACAAGGATAATGCTTGCGCTGCTATTTTTGTCAAAGCTGCATGTGGATTCTCTGCGACTATTTATCATGATGAGGCACTTTCACATTTTACGCAAAACAATGACCCACACAGAGGAGGTGTTCATTGAACCTCCACATCAAGTTAACCCTTTCATGCACCCTGTAACCCGATAACATAATGAGCTGTCCACTGTAGTGACCGCTGTCCCTGAAAGGGTTAAAATCCTCCGCTACTGAATTCTTCAACAAATGAGAAGGCCTTGGTGAGACTCCCTCCCGCACATGACCTCGAGTTTACAGTTTTCAGTGCTCTCACCAAGGCTTTGCCTTCATGACATCCCCTGATGTAATATGTGCATTTGATTGCTCTGGACAGGACAGACCCGTGTGGCTGCTTTCAAGTTACAATTGAAGTTAAAGAAAATGGAAAAACCCAGTTGTAGAATTAATCCAAGAGTTGCTTACAGAGCTGAAGTCTCTCGCACCATGCTGAGATCTATGGTGACATCATGCAAGGCATCAATTTGATGTGACTTCAGAAGCCTATTTTTCACACACACACACACAAAAAAAGTTGCTGTAACAGTGAACTACAAATCCCCGAATGGATTCCACTGATGAAGGGAAGATGCAAGAAATGATAACAGAGACAGAGGGGATGTTTGTGAGTAAAAATCCTGAATCACCTGAAGAGGGTTAGATGGTAAACCGCAGAGGAGGAGCTAATCATCGGGGCAGCCTCCGAAGGGCTTGAATATGTCAACTTCATCTCAATGATTTATTTTTTAGGGACCTTCTGATTCCTTTGTTGAATTCCTCATTTTGATTTAATTTCATGAGAAAAGACAAAGAGTGAAAGAAGAAGCTGTCATCACAAACTCCAGTGACTGTGGGGTACGTTCTGTTTTGGCTATACAGTATGGACAAATTCAGAGTGACATATTCGGAATTGTATTCTCTCCTCCCCTCATCTTTTAACCCTCACTGAAGAAGAGTGTGTGCGCGCGGGTGCATCTGTGAGGAGTGGTGGATTTCTGAGGCTATGGAGCATTTGCCATGCAGCGTAGGGTTGTTGATGCGAGCCATGTTGAGGATGATGGAGCTGAGAGGCTTAACTAATTTTGGAAAGAGAGAGCAGGAGGAGGAGTTGGTGGTGGTGGGGGGGTGGATTTGGGGTCCTTTGTTGCTGTCTGTTTGATCTGAGAATTTGAAAAAACAATTGCCCAGAGATGTCGTGAAAATGAGAGAATTACTGCTGGGTCCTTCAGTCTTCTTTTTAATCAAACTGAAGTAGCACAGGAAGTCTAATGCACTCCCAAGTCAAGGCGACCACACACACACACACACACACACACACACACCACACACACACACACACACACACACACACACACACACACACACACACACACACACACACACATCATCTTGCTTGCAGATAATAACTGAATTGAGCTTAACCCTGACGCTTAATTGCTAATTAGCACTCATACATAAGAAGCCAGGAGAGTGTCGCTAAGCTGATCAAATTGCTCTTCACTTTTCTACCTGTTCCAGGAGGTTTTGCCAATTTGTACTACATGTACTCGCTCTTTTTGGCTTGTAACCAGACACACATGTTTTTTGTGGAACTGAGGAGAAGGGCAAGGTGGGTGGGGTTCTGTCCTCATCTTCCCTTTGAGTGTGATCACAGGCGCTTGATTCTAAACCTTTTTATGGGTTAACTTAAGCACATCCTGCAGGTGTTTTTCTCTGGAATACATCCAGCTCGCCTTTTGGTCTCGCTTTTTTGTGTGCTTGATTTTCATAAATATAAGACTTTATTTGCTCAGAAGTTGAAGAAGAAAACTAGCTTGAGGAGTTCCGTGAAAATAAATAAGACAATGTATCATTAGGGGTAAATCGGGAAATAAAGAGTTTCAGGATCTATTTCTGTGTTTGAGGCGAGGCGGCATGGTGGTCGACTTCTTAGCACATCCGCTTCACAGCGCAGAGGTCCAGGATTCGATTCCAGGCCCCGAATGGCTGGCTGACTGACTGATGGACGGACTGCCAGATATTAAAGACGTTAGTGGTCAGGTGGAACGCAAAGTGAATGCAGATACTGCTCAGTCTAATTATGCCAATTTGAAATGTTTCTTTTCCCCAAAGGGAGTTGACAGAGAAAGTTCTGGTCGAAGACGTTTCTTAACTACAGGCAATGCTTTAAATATGTGTATAAATACTTGTTTTCCTTTCATGTAATAATAGTGGAAAACAAATTACAATCGGTTCAAATAAAAATCAAAGCAAGCTACCCAAACCTGAATTATCCTCAGAGTGGAGTGGAAGGAATACTGGAGGTGAGTTGCCACAGTCTGACTCGTGTTGCGCTTGTCAATATTCAAAGGAGACATCTGGTGCTGGTTTTGTTCACAGGTGTCTGAAAGAAAGTGAAGTCTGAGATTTGTAAATACATTATACATGTTTGAAAAATGAATGAACAAAGACTGAAAACTATGTGCTACTCAACTGTGGAGCTGTACAGCATGAAGCTGTTTTTCTGTGCTATTTATCAGAACCTAATGCTGATTCAACAATAATTTGAATTCACTGATTAAAACTGGTCAGTTCCTCATGTCACACACACACACACACACTCACACACACACACACCCAACATCCACAATTTTGCTAAATATTACCACATCATTCTAGCATATGACAAGCTAATGCTAGTGCTATTAACACTGTTAGCTAAATCAAATCTGTGATTGAAGAGCATGCTTCATCCTCTTGTTGGAAGACTAAAAATCACTTTAATAGATATTATTGTCAGGCGACCCGTTGGCCCAGTGGTTAGCACGTCGACCTCACAGTGCAGAGGTACAGGGTTCGATTCCAGCTCCGACCTCCCTGTGTGGAGTTTGCATGTTCTCCCTGTGCCTGCATGGGTTTTCTCCGGGTACTCCGGTTTCCTCCCACAAGCCATGTTGAGGATGATGGAGCTGAGAGGCTTAACTAATTTTGGAAAGAGAGAGCAGGAGGAGGAGTTGGTGGTGGTGGGGGGGGTGGATTTGGGGTCCTTTGTTGCTGTCTGTTTGATCTGAGAATTTGAAAAAAAAATTGCCCAGAGATGTCGTGAAAATGAGAGAATTACTGCTGGGTCCTTCAGTCTTCTTTTTAATCAAACTGAAGTAGCACAGGAAGTCTAATGCACTCCCAAGTCAAGGCGACCACACACACACACACACACACACACACACACACACACACACACATCATCTTGCTTGCAGATAATAACTGAATTGAGCTTAACCCTGACGCTTAATTGCTAATTAGCACTCATACATAAGAAGCCAGGAGAGTGTCGCTAAGCTGATCAAATTGCTCTTCACTTTTCTACCTGTTCCAGGAGGTTTTGCCAATTTGTACTACATGTACTCGCTCTTTTTGGCTTGTAACCAGACACACATGTTTTTTGTGGAACTGAGGAGAAGGGCAAGGTGGGTGGGGTTCTGTCCTCATCTTCCCTTTGAGTGTGATCACAGGCGCTTGATTCTAAACCTTTTTATGGGTTAACTTAAGCACATCCTGCAGGTGTTTTTCTCTGGAATACATCCAGCTCGCCTTTTGGTCTCGCTTTTTTGTGTGCTTGATTTTCATAAATATAAGACTTTATTTGCTCAGAAGTTGAAGAAGAAAACTAGCTTGAGGAGTTCCGTGAAAATAAATAAGACAATGTATCATTAGGGGTAAATCGGGAAATAAAGAGTTTCAGGATCTATTTCTGTGTTTGAGGCGAGGCGGCATGGTGGTCGACTTCTTAGCACATCCGCTTCACAGCGCAGAGGTCCAGGATTCGATTCCAGGCCCCGAATGGCTGGCTGACTGACTGATGGACGGACTGCCAGATATTAAAGACGTTAGTGGTCAGGTGGAACGCAAAGTGAATGCAGATACTGCTCAGTCTAATTATGCCAATTTGAAATGTTTCTTTTCCCCAAAGGGAGTTGACAGAGAAAGTTCTGGTCGAAGACGTTTCTTAACTACAGGCAATGCTTTAAATATGTGTATAAATACTTGTTTTCCTTTCATGTAATAATAGTGGAAAACAAATTACAATCGGTTCAAATAAAAATCAAAGCAAGCTACCCAAACCTGAATTATCCTCAGAGTGGAGTGGAAGGAATACTGGAGGTGAGTTGCCACAGTCTGACTCGTGTTGCGCTTGTCAATATTCAAAGGAGACATCTGGTGCTGGTTTTGTTCACAGGTGTCTGAAAGAAAGTGAAGTCTGAGATTTGTAAATACATTATACATGTTTGAAAAATGAATGAACAAAGACTGAAAACTATGTGCTACTCAACTGTGGAGCTGTACAGCATGAAGCTGTTTTTCTGTGCTATTTATCAGAACCTAATGCTGATTCAACAATAATTTGAATTCACTGATTAAAACTGGTCAGTTCCTCATGTCACACACACACACACACTCACACACACACACACCCAACATCCACAATTTTGCTAAATATTACCACATCATTCTAGCATATGACAAGCTAATGCTAGTGCTATTAACACTGTTAGCTAAATCAAATCTGTGATTGAAGAGCATGCTTCATCCTCTTGTTGGAAGACTAAAAATCACTTTAATAGATATTATTGTCAGGCGACCCGTTGGCCCAGTGGTTAGCACGTCGACCTCACAGTGCAGAGGTACAGGGTTCGATTCCAGCTCCGACCTCCCTGTGTGGAGTTTGCATGTTCTCCCTGTGCCTGCATGGGTTTTCTCCGGGTACTCCGGTTTCCTCCCACATTCCAAAAACATGCATGGCAGGCCGATTGAACACTAAATTGTCCCTAGGTGTGAGTGTGAGCGGGGATAGTTGTTCGTCTCTGTGTGCCCTGCGATTGGCTGGCAACTGGTTCAGAGTGTCCTCCGCCTACTGCCCGAAGACTACTGGGATAGGCTCCAGCAACCCCCGCTACCCGTGAGGAGAAGCAAATCGGAAAATGTATGGATGGATGGAAATTTTTGTCATGGTAACCATAACATCTGTGCAGCCACAGGACTGGCGTGAAACACCTTCCAAGTTGTATGGCTGTTTTCAATGAAAATAAATCGTAAATCCGTTTTGAAACTATCCACTGACGGAGCTGTAGTTGCACCAGATTTTCGGAGGTCTTACATGGCATCATGATGACATCATGCGGGCCACATCGAGGCTGCTCATGTCTTTAATCTGGCCCACGAAAATGTACATTATCAAGAGTGACTTAACCTTTTTTCACCTCTCTAAAATTTAATTAAAATGTTGTATTCATTTTTATTTGTTTATTTGTTGATCTTAGTCAACAGTGTGTCCACTGATTTTTTTTTTTGTAAATAATAAAATTGATAAAGACATTAAATTTGGGGAAATAAGTGGTGATGATATTTTACGATTCAAATAGTGAAACAACTGCATTTGTTGCATTCGGCCATTTTTCTGAAATTGGTTAGTATTTTTTTTCCATTTACATCATTAGATTATATTTTGTTTCATTGTAATTATTATAAGACTACGATATTACATACATTTTATTTTCTGTTTAATGTTTGATTAAAATATAATTACATTGTTTTAAAAATAATTTATGACAGTATTTTCAAGATAACGCATCAGATTTATACGGTGTATCGCTTTTCTTGACACTGAAATGTTTTGGGTTTTTTTTTTTTTTTTTAGGTTTTTTTTTGGGGTGGGGGTTTACCCCATCTACAAAAACCTGGCCCATCTGTCCATATTAAAAGTCAAATGTGGACGTGCGGCAAAATAGCCTGCTCTTCCATTTTAGACAATGACCAAATATTGTCGCTTCCTTCATGTAAATGGTTAGCTTGAGTTGTCTTGTTGTGGTTTTTTACTCCCCCAAATCAGTCCTCTCGCCTCCAACATCCCCATCCCCGCGCCCACACCCCATCTTCTCGCTACCTGAGGAGCTGTCACTCTGGATCACCGTGCTGTCGGTTCAGCCTGTCAGACTGAGAGACGTGTTCTGATCGGCCGTGGACACTGATAGACCTGTCAGGTGAGATGACAGCCACAAGTGGGGACGCGCACCGACAGGTACATATAATGTGACAAGACTCCTCCAGCCCTCCACCAACACTGCTCCCTCCTCGTCTCCTTCCGAATAATAAATATCCGTGCGTTGGAAGTTTGGAAAGAGTGTTTGCTGATGAGTTGAGGAGAAACTTTTGATCTGAGCACATGTGATGAGGCCACGTGACTCCAGCCTCAGTTTGGCGTACATTTTCTAAACCCTGACAACAGGATGCATTCAACATAGCACAGAACATCTTTAAGTCCTGAGCAGGCAGCATCATCAGAGGATGGAATATGGAGGATTAAGCCTCGGCCTTCTCCTTATGCGACAGTTCACTATGACGTTTTACCAATTATGTCTGTTCTTCCAGGTGAAAAAAGCCAAGCGTTCTCTGATGGCACCATGAGTAAACAAAACCTTCCGTGCCATTTGAACAAGGCACAGCAATTGAATAGCAATACAGTGGTACCTCTACTTACAAAATTAATTGGTTCTGTAAGAAATTTCCTAGCTAGAAAATTTTGTAAGTAGAGACGCGTTTTCCATGTAAATGCCCTAATCCGTTCCAAAATTCAGACATAACTGTTTTCTAAAGCATAAAACTGCATCAAAATATGTAACAAATACATGTTACATGTTGATTATTGCACAATAAATGAGAGTTGTGCATAATGTAAAGAATAAAGAATAAAAATGGTGGTCATTTAACTTTGAACTGCATCCTCATCGGGATTTTTTTTTTGCCCTCTTTAGTTCATGTTCTCTCTCAGAAGTGGTTTTTGCCTGACATTTTGTCACGAACCAATCCAAGGAAGGTTGCTTTTATCGGTTTTTAACAGTCCTTCGAAAATGTCCCAGGCAAACATCAGCATAATGAGCGATTGCCCGACTGGTGAACACTTTTTCTGGGTGATTCACTTTTACGTAAAACTATCGGCCCGAGGGGCGATTGATGAGGACGCCGCATAGACACATATCTATCTATTTATCTACACGCATCGACACACGCGGTAGAGGTCCCTCTTAGCCAATGGGATGTCAGGATGATGCTCGCTAATAGCCAATGGCAGAGCAGCTATAAGTATGTTGCATTCAGGAAACTCCGGGCTGCGATTAGCAGCCCATACTGTATTTATACCTTTTCGTATCTTGAAATTTCTTTTGTAACAAGAGGCAATATTTTCCTGTAGAGGCGTTTCGTAACTTGAAAATTTAGTATGAAGAGATGTTCGTTAAGTAGAGGTACCACTGCATATGTATTGGCCTATCCTTGGTCATATTTAATGAGCCGGGGCTGCCATTGAGCGGTTCCTCTGATGACTGATGTTGTTTGGCTTACAATTTTTTGGGGCTATGGATGATATCTAAGAAGGCAACAACATTCTTTTGTTGATGCTCAGATTAATTGCACAGACATGCCCTTTTGATGGCAAAATAGAAAGAGCGTTATGTTCTACTCAGCAAGGCATTTACACAAACTCACTTAAAACCTCACACATTTGGTACCTATTTTGTGCCTAATGCGAGTGTTACGCAAGCCGCGGTCTAATTGTGTGCATGGGTGGAATTTTCTTTCTTTTGTTATTTTCCTAGACTCACAGAGGTGAAAGAGGGCGTTTGCGTCGTTGTGGCATTTTTGGTTTTACATCTGCCTTCCTTGATGTGCTTTTTCTATCTCTTATTTAGTGTCACCTGTGTCTTTGTCACCTGTCCGCCCGCCTCTTTGCGTCTCGGCCAATCAATTCTTCTGCTCACTACCCCAAAGTGTGCCTCATTGCCTCATAGAGGCTGTTGGCATTTTGTCTGGATGTACACTGCATGGCTCAAGTGAAGAAAAACACCCGCTGGAAATCAAAATTACAGCGTAAGCATAAATAATTACATCTGGTCTAATTATGGTAAATTAGATACCATTATATAAGCAAAGTCATTGCCAAAATGGCCACTTGAGTGATGTGGAGGGTCCCCTAATTTAAAGCAACAAACGGGAAGAGTCAGCTCAGTCTAATTGTGATAAAAAATGCAATATTTGTACTGTTTCAGTTATTTATTATTGTTCTGTGTTGTCACTGCCTGATGTCGCGGCTTGTGGAGTTATTTGTGCGCAGATGCGTTTGGAGTGTCTGTGCATGTGGGTTGTTTTATGTGTTACATGAATGTAAACGCAGCCATATTGGATAGGTGTTGAAATACACATGGGAATGAAGAAGTGAATGAATTCTTTATTTCGAACATGTGTGACACGTTATGGGATGCTCATTTATTTTCCAACCAAACCACCCACCGCATGGATGAATTCAAAAACTTCCAACACATCTGGGCAAGGTTTCTCGTTAATATGTGTACATGTCATCTTAATGTAACTCAACTTGTTTTTTTTTAGTTATCAGTTTTTATTTACTAATTAAAACATTATTTATTCCTCAGCCACACAATGGCAGATTATTAAAACGATACAGTTTCCTGTTTTCTAAAAACATGTTAAATTATTTTTTAAACAATTGCGTTGCATGGCCCACGTTGGGCACTTGGACCTGCAGTGTAAGTCCAACCATTGTTTCCTTGTTTCTGTTCAGTCTTTGGCTATGTCTAGTTGTCCAAATGGAGCTTTTGCACGAATGTTTGCCTGCCTCTGCCTCCCTCACACACCAAACATTGTTTTCTGAGATTATTGTGCAATAATTAAGAAAGAACTGTGTGTATTTTTAAAAGGCAGCTGACTCATGATGGCCTAGCACTCTGAAAGCAAAAGTCAAACCAGTTATCCGACCTTTTCAGTTCGCAACAATTGTTCTTTGTCAGAACAAACATACTGTATATCTGTACTATACTGAAAACAAAACACAAACGCAACACAAACTCATATGAACATTCCTACTGTTATCTACTCCAACTTGTAAAAATAGAAAGTGTTAAAACGATCGGCACAATATAATAGGGGCTCCATGTCGCGGTCGCCCTCTTACCTCCGGCGGAGCGCAGTGTCCCGAACGCCCGCCTCTCAGGCAGCAGAGGAGCTCCGCCACGTTGCGGTCACCCGCCATCCTTGCAGCCGTCGCAGCGCAAATGCTAATTGTGTCCGACCAGAGAAGTTGCTCTACGTCACGGTGCGAGTGGCTGCTTCAAGAACGGAGGCAGGTTTGGCAGGATTTCAAACATGCCTGCCCGCAGCTCTAGTGAGGGTATCTGGATTAAGAAGTGGATGGATGGATTGATGGATGGATGGACGGATGGACGGACTTTGAAAAATTCGGGGCACCAGAGCTCCAGCTCCCGTCGAGTTTGGCTGCTTACGATGCGTCATTCATTCTGGGATAGGCGGTGCCGGCTGTACCCCCTCGAGGAGGTCTTGGGGGGAAAAAAATAATCAAGCTACAGTAATCCTTTAATCTAGATTCAAATTCAAATTTAAAGTATCTATGAACAATCCAGTTTACTTTCGGAACGCATTGTGTTCGTATCTTAAAGTTATGCCATACCCCTGACTTAGACAGTGATGCTATACAGCTAACGATTAGTGAACAATATTGGAGACAAACAGGCCTTTGTAGCACAAGCATTGCATTTTTTTAAAGTCCTCCCCCCCACTAATGTACAGCAGACACACCGAGTGGTTCCAGAGGTCAAAGGTTGTCGCCTCCATATCTGAAATATAGCCTTTAAACTATCAAAGCCAGTCAGGCGTCTGATCCAAGCTAGCCAAAGCATTCAAGTGAGGTGAAAGGTCAGATATGCGGCTTCATGTTCATTGTCAGGACCCCTCTTTTAACATATCTTCAGGCATTTAGGAATTCTTGTTGTTTTCCAAGTAAAAACCTAATTATTGAAATCGAAGATGGGCAATACAGGTGAGGTCAGTTGTTCCATATAGCCTACTGTACGTTTCACTCCAAAAAGATCGCAACACTGATGCCAATAGCTTCATTTGGTCTTCACAGGCAAAACCCAAATTTGAAACTGAGCTGATGCACTCAGTGCTATTTAATGTCTGAATAATCATTTGAGGAGTACACACCTGGGAAAATAAACAAACAAACGAACAAACACAAAAAAATGACATCCTAGGCATGTGTTCCAGTACTTTGCCATGTGGGTGGGTTTGTAATCCCGAGTGGCAAAAGCTCAGGTGGCACCACTCCCAACCAAACCCTTACATGCCACCACCATGTTTCATTCTCTATTTAGTGTTATTTTGGTAATATGCAATGTTGTTGTTGCACCCAACAAACCTTTCAGAATTCGGCCCAAAAGTTTAACCTTATTTTTGTTGGACCGGTAAACATTTTAACAAGTGTTTGGAAGATTTGTGTGTTTGCAAATAGCTGGATGTTTATTTGTAAGATAAAGCTTCTGTCTTGCCACCCGCCCCCATAGCCCACGCACGAGGTATCAAGAAGATGGAAGATTGTTGCCACGTGTACATACCAGCTAGTACTCGCCAGAAATTCCTGCAGCTCCTTCAATGCTGCTGTTGGCCTCTTGACAGCCTCTCTGACCACTTTTCTTGTCTTGTCTTCATCAATTGGACAGACGTACAGTTCTTGGTAAGGACCACATATTCTTTACTTGTCTTCACTGTTCTTCCATACTAGTTATATTTAATGCCTTAGAAATTGCTCTGTACCCTGAGTGACACTATTGGGCAGTGAGAGTGTTCTGATGCTGTCGAAGCTCTCTATGGACCATGTCTTGTGATGCAGGATATGACGATGAAAATGTCAGGAAAAGCCTACTAGAACATCATCCATCTGTCCGTTATCCAAACAGCTTATCCTCATGAGGGTTCATCGTAGTTACTTTATAAGGCGTGTGCTAACTGCCAACAATTCTTGCAATTCCTTCAGTCTTACCATCAGTGAGTGGATGCCTATATTGTCCTCTACATGGGGAAATTGTGAAATCTGTATGACTTATGAACATGAATCATGAATTTTACACAAAGAACTTGAACAATTTCAAAAAAGAAGACATTTGTCCCCATGTTTAAAAGACCTCCACAAAGGAATCATCTTTATGGGTGCCCATGTGCACTTTTGCGGTTTCTTGACTGCCATGTAACCATGTGAACCATGAGTGTGATTTTAATTTACAAGTCATTTTAATTCCCACAGTGTGATCACCAACTACAGTCCGAGCATTTATACTAAAATGTTTTCAGTCATTTTCAAAATGAAAACATCCAGGCTGTTCAGACATGCCGCTGACAAATTAGTTCATGTTTGGTCTGCTGCATCTTGGCAGGGACTACAATTCAGCAGAGAGGCATTTGCGGATTGATAATAATTGGAAGGAAATATTTCAACCCACTTTTGTCATGGTTCTTAAATTGTATCAACTGGACAGTTATCTACCAAATGAAAAATTATGAGAAAATAGGGGCGGTCAATGTGAGAGACGGCAGTCTGTGTGTGTGTGTGTGTGTGTGTGTGTGTGTGTGTGTGTGTGTGTGTGTGTGTGTGTGTGTGATCAGTCAGCAGATGTGCCTCTTAAGAAATTAGTGCGATTAATTTACTAGCCTGCATGCCAAATGTTCTCTTTCAGTTTGGACCTTACACATTCTGATCTGAATTCACTTTGTCGTTCACACCAGACACTTGTTTGTTACACTCCCTTTCACTTTTTTTTTTCTTTTTTTTTTTCT